>NW_026690939.1:0-35855 GCF_020826845.1 Diceros bicornis minor | reverse complement strand
ACCTGAAGGGAAAGGGCGGAGGGGGGTTCTCTCTCTGCCCCCGACAGCCCCGAGCTGGGTCGGTCCCTCAGACCCGGCCAGGGGCAGCCCATCCCCCGGCGCCCTTCCCCGGGGCATCCAAGGGCAGGCTCGGCGCCAGCCCCACCCCGCTCGCCACTGCCCGACCATCGTCCTCCCTCGGGGGGCCTGGGCAGGACAGGGACCCGGCTGTGGGAGGCCTCCAGATCTCAGGCCTGGCACACCGTTTACCAGGCTGCTTCCTCCTCTGACGGGGGCCCAGCACACGCCCCAGGAGACTTGGCAGCCGCCCCCAGGGCTCCAGCCTCTGGAACTCGTCCCCTTGGAAGGGGGCCTGGCCCAGGTGCCAGGTTCGGCTGGTCGGCCAGCCTCCTTTGGAGAAAGCAGGCAAGCCGAGCCAGGCTTGCAGTGGCCCTGGCGTGACACCTGCCACCTCAGGCAGAGGGCCTCCCGCGTGCCCTCCATGGCGGGTTTCTCCCCGGAGCCGTGGCCTGGGCACTAGGAAGGCCGGGCCTCCCCGACTCCCGGGAGGAGGGGTTAGCCCACTTGCGCCCTGGCCCCCAAACCCTCTGGTGCCATCTGCCTGTCTCGGTACTTCTGACTCCACAGAGCCTTTCCTACACCTGGGCTGCCTGCCGTGGCAAAGTGCAGGCGTGGGGTGAGGCCATGGCTTTGTCTTTCCAGGAAAAAATGAGCCCCTGGCCGAAGAAGCAGGCCAAGGCAGAGCCTTGAGCTTGAAGCCCAGTAGGTCTGTGGCCCTCAGGGCCAGAGCAATGCTTTCAAGGCAGGGAAGCGGCCTGCAAGCTGAGTGGGAGTGGGGGAGGGGAGGGAGACAGCTGAAGCCGAGTCCAGAAGGGCGGCGATGGAAGAGCTGCAGCTGGGTCAGAGCCTGGAGGGAGGGCGGGGGCCTTCACTGAGGACCCCCCCCCCCCCCGAGGCCAGCCCTAGGCCCAGGCGGTCGCGCATGCGCCCTTGGCCTGTGCGGTGTGTGGGGGGTTGAACCCAAGCCCGCAGGGCTCCTGGAGCGGCCAGAGAATGAAGGGCCCATGGAGAGGTAGGCGAGGTGGGCAGGGGGCGCCACCTTACTCTCCTCAGCTCCCTGAGGGAGAGAGACAGAGACAGAGACAGAGAGAGAGATCCCTGACCTCTGAGTCTCTGCCTCCACCGCTGGCTGGTGCCAACTCACGCGCCATCCCACTTCCAGCCATCACCCCCACGCCTGCCCCGGGGCCAGCCCCACCACAGAGAGGCCGGTTGGTTCCTGCTCACCTCTGTGCCATCCCTTCCCGACCTGACCCCAGTGCAGGGGATAAGCTTCAGACAAGTCTTTCCATGTCCCTCTGCATGACAATAGACTTCCTCCCCTCTCCCATTCCACAGGCCCACCCGGGACATCCACCTTTGTCATTAGCTCAGGAGAGGATGCAAGATGAGAATCTCTGCTATTGTGTGGGGAGACTCAGTTTCCCGGGTTTCCCCCATGGACACATGTTCTTCAGCTGGGTCTGATTTTCTCCAGACAAGCTGTCTTGGGAAGGATTTGGCCAGCCCTAAGAACCTGAAGGGAAATGGCGGAGGGGGGTTCTCTCTCTGCCCCCGACAGCCCCGAGCTGGGTCGGTCCCTCAGACCCGGCCAGGGGCAGCCCATCCCCCGGCGCCCTTCCCCGGGGCATCCAAGGGCAGGCTCGGCGCCAGCCCCACCCCGCTCGCCACTGCCCGACCATCGTCCTCCCTCGGGGGGCCTGGGCAGGACAGGGACCCGGCTGTGGGAGGCCTCCAGATCTCAGGCCTGGCACACCGTTTACCAGGCTGCTTCCTCCTCTGACGGGGGGCCCAGCACACGCCCCAGGAGACTTGGCAGCCGCCCCCAGGGCTCTAGCCTCTGGAACTCGTCCCCTTGGAAGGGGCCTGGCCCAGGTGCCAGGTTCGGCTGGTCGGCCAGCCTCCTTTGGAGAAAGCAGGCAAGCCGAGCCAGGCTTGCAGTGGCCCTGGCGTGACACCTGCCACCTCAGGCAGAGGGCCTCCCGCGTGCCCTCCATGGCGGGTTTCTCCCCGGAGCCGTGGCCTGGGCACTAGGAAGGCCGGGCCTCCCGACTCCCGGGAGGAGGGGCTAGCCCACTTGCGCCCTGGCCCTCAAACCCTCTGGTGCCATCTGCCTGTCTCGGCACTTCTGACTCCACAGAGCCTTTCCTACACCTGGGCTGCCTGCCGTGGCAAAGTGCAGGCGTGGGGTGAGGCCATGGCTTTGTCTTTCCAGGAAAAAATGAGCCCCTGGCCGAAGCAGCAGGCCCAGGCAGAGCCTTGAGCTTGAAGCCCAGTAGGTCTGTGGCCCTCAGGGCCAGAGCAATGCTTTCAAGGCAGGGAAGCGGCCTGCAAGCTGAGTGGGAGTGGGGGAGGGGAGGGAGACAGCTGAAGCCGAGTCCAGAAGGGCGGCGATGGAAGAGCTGCAGCTGGGTCAGAGCCTGGAGGGAGGGCGGGGCCTTCACTGAGGACCCCCCCCCCCTCCGAGGCCAGCCCTAGGCCCCGGAGGTCGCGCATGCGCCCTTGGCCTGTGCGGTGTGTGGGGGCTTGAACCCAAGCCCGCAGGGCTCCCGGAGCGGCCAGAGAAAGAAGGGCCCATGGAGAGGTAGGCGAGGTGGGCAGGGGGCGCCACCTTACTCTCCTCAGCTCCCTGAGGGAGAGAGACAGAGACAGAGACAGAGAGAGAGATCCCTGACCTCTGAGTCTCTGCCTCCACCGCTGGCTGGTGCCAACTCACGCGCCATCCCACTTCCAGCCATCACCCCCACGCCTTCCCCGGGGCCCGCCACACCACAGAGAGGCCGGTTGGTTCCTGCTCACCTCTGTGCCGTCCCTTCCCGACCTGACCCCAGTGCAGGGGATAAGCTTCAGACAAGTCTTTCCATGTCCCTCTGCATGACAATAGACTTCCTCCCCTCTCCCATTCCACAGGTCCACCCGGGACATCCACCTTTGTCATTAGCTCAGGAGAGGATGCAAGATGAGAATCTCTGCTATTGTGTGGGGAGACTCAGTTTCCCGGGTTTCCCCCATGGACACATGTTCTTCAGCTGGGTCTGATTTTCTCCAGACAAGCTGTCTTGGGAAGGATTTGGCCAGCCCTAAGAACCTGAAGGGAAAGGGCGGAGGGGGGTTCTCTCTCTGCCCCCGACAGCCCCGAGCTGGGTCGGTCCCTCAGACCCGGCCAGGGGCAGCCCATCCCCCGGCGCCCTTCCCGGGGGCATCCAAGGGCAGGCTCGGCGCCAGCCCCACCCCGCTCGCCACTGCCCGACCATCGTCCTCCCTCGGGGGGCCTGGGCAGGACAGGGACCCGGCTGTGGGAGGCCTCCAGATCTCAGGCCTGGCACACCGTTTACCAGGCTGCTTCCTCCTCTGACGGGGGCCCAGCACACGCCCCAGGAGACTTGGCAGCCGCCCCCAGGGCTCCAGCCTCTGGAACTCGTCCCCTTGGAAGGGGCCTGGCCCAGGTGCCAGGTTCGGCTGGTCGGCCAGCCTCCTTTGGAGAAAGCAGGCAAGCCGAGCCAGGCTTGCAGTGGCCCTGGCGTGACACCTGCCACCTCAGGCAGAGGGCCTCCCGCGTGCCCTCCATGGCGGGTTTCTCCCCGGAGCCGTGGCCTGGGCACTAGGAAGGCCGGGCCTCCCCGACTCCCGGGAGGAGGGGCTAGCCCACTTGCGCCCTGGCCCCCAAACACTCTGGTGCCATCTGCCTGTCTCGGCACTTCTGACTCCACAGAGCCTTTCCTACACCTGGGCTGCCTGCCGTGGCAAAGTGCAGGCGTGGGGTGAGGCCATGGCTTTGTCTTTCCAGGAAAAAATGAGCCCCTGGCCGAAGCAGCAGGCCCAGGCAGAGCCTTGAGCTTGAAGCCCAGTAGGTCTGTGGCCCTCAGGGCCAGAGCAATGCTTTCAAGGCAGGGAAGCGGCCTGCAAGCTGAGTGGGAGTGGGGGAGGGGAGGGAGACAGCTGAAGCCGAGTCCAGAAGGGCAGCGATGGAAGAGCTGCAGCTGGGTCAGAGCCTGGAGGGAGGGGCGGGGCCTTCACTGAGGACCCCCCCCCCCGAGGCCAGCCCTAGGCCCCGGCGGTCGCGCATGCGCCCTTGGCCTGTGCGGTGTGTGGGGGGTTGAACCCAAGCCCGCAGGGCTCCCGGAGCGGCCAGAGAATGAAGGGCCCATGGAGAGGTAGGCGAGGTGGGCAGGGGGCGGCGCCACCTTACTCTGCTCAGCTCCCTGAGGGAGAGAGAGAGAGACAGAGACAGAGAGAGAGATCCCTGACCTCTGAGTCTCTGCCTCCACCGCTGGCTGGTGCCAACTCACGCGCCATCCCACTTCCAGCCATCACCCCCCACGCCTGCCCCGGGGCCAGCCCCACCACAGAGAGGCCGGTTGGTTCCTGCTCACCTCTGTGCCGTCCCTTCCCGACCTGACCCCAGTGCAGGGGATAAGCTTCAGACAAGTCTTTCCATGTCCCTCTGCATGACAATAGACTTCCTCCCCTCTCCCATTCCACAGGCCCACCGGGGACATCCACCTTTGTCATTAGCTCAGGAGAGGATGCAAGATGAGAATCTCTGCTATTGTGTGGGGAGACTCAGTTTCCCGGGTTTCCCCCATGGACACATGTTCTTCAGCTGGGTCTGATTTTCTCCAGACAAGCTGTCTTGGGAAGGATTTGGCCAGCCCTAAGAACCTGAAGGGAAAGGGCGGAGGGGGGTTCTCTCTCTGCCCCCGACAGCCCCGAGCTGGGTCGGTCCCTCAGACCCGGCCAGGGGCAGCCCATCCCCCGGCGCCCTTCCCCGGGGCATCCAAGGGCAGGCTCGGCGCCAGCCCCACCCCGCTCGCCACTGCCCGACCATCGTCCTCCCTCGGGGGGCCTGGGCAGGACAGGGACCCGGCTGTGGGAGGCCTCCAGATCTCAGGCCTGGCACACCGTTTACCAGGCTGCTTCCTCCTCTGACGGGGGCCCAGCACACGCCCCAGGAGACTTGGCAGCCGCCTCCAGGGCTCTAGCCTCTGGAACTCGTCCCCTTGGAAGGGGCCTGGCCCAGGTGCCAGGTTCGGCTGGTCGGCCAGCCTCCTTTGGAGAAAGCAGGCAAGCCGAGCCAGGCTTGCAGTGGCCCTGGCGTGACACCTGCCACCTCAGGCAGAGGGCCTCCCGCGTGCCCTCCATGGCGGGTTTCTCCCCGGAGCCGTGGCCTGGGCACTAGGAAGGCCGGGCCTCCCGACTCCCGGGAGGAGGGGCTAGCCCACTGGCGCCCTGGCCCCCAAACCCTCTGGTGCCATCTGCCTGTCTCGGCACTTCTGACTCCACAGAGCCTTTCCTACACCTGGGCTGCCTGCCGTGGCAAAGTGCAGGCGTGGGGTGAGGCCATGGCTTTGTCTTTCCAGGAAAAAATGAGCCCCTGGCCGAAGCAGCAGGCCCAGGCAGAGCCTTGAGCTTGAAGCCCAGTAGGTCTGTGGCCCTCAGGGCCAGAGCCATGCTTTCAAGGCAGGGAAGCGGCCTGCAAGCTGAGTGGGAGTGGGGGAGGGGAGGGAGACAGCTGAAGCCGAGTCCAGAAGGGCGGCGATGGAAGAGCTGCAGCTGGGTCAGAGCCTGGAGGGAGGGCGGGGCCTTCACTGAGGACCCCCCCCCCCCCCGAGGCCAGCCCTAGGCCCCGGCGGTCGCGCATGCGCCCTTGGCCTGTGCGGTGTGTGGGGGGTTGAACCCAAGCCCGCAGGGCTCCCGGAGCGGCCAGAGAAAGAAGGGCCCATGGAGAGGTAGGCGAGGTGGGCAGGGGGCGCCACCTTACTCTCCTCAGCTCCCTGAGGGAGAGAGACAGAGACAGAGACAGAGAGAGAGATCCCTGACCTCTGAGTCTCTGCCTCCACCGCTGGCTGGTGCCAACTCACGCGCCATCCCACTTCCAGCCATCACCCCCACGCCTGCCCCGGGGCCAGCCCCACCACAGAGAGGCCGGTTGGTTCCTGCTCACCTCTGTGCCGTCCCTTCCCGACCTGACCCCAGTGCAGGGGATAAGCTTCAGACAAGTCTTTCCATGTCCCTCTGCATGACAATAGACTTCCTCCCCTCTCCCATTCCACAGGCCCACCCGGGACATCCACCTTTGTCATTAGCTCAGGAGAGGATGCAAGATGAGAATCTCTGCTATTGTGTGGGGAGACTCAGTTTCCCGGGTTTCCCCCATGGACACATGTTCTTCAGCTGGGTCTGATTTTCTCCAGACAAGCTGTCTTGGGAAGGATTTGGCCAGCCCTAAGAACCTGAAGGGAAAGGGCGGAGGGGGGTTCTCTCTCTGCCCCCGACAGCCCCGAGCTGGGTCGGTCCCTCAGACCCGGCCAGGGGCAGCCCATCCCCCGGCGCCCTTCCCCGGGGCATCCAAGGGCAGGCTCGGCGCCAGCCCCACCCCGCTCGCCACTGCCCGACCATCGTCCTCCCTCGGGGGGCCTGGGCAGGACAGGGACCCGGCTGTGGGAGGCCTCCAGATCTCAGGCCTGGCACACCGTTTACCAGGCTGCTTCCTCCTCTGACGGGGGCCCAGCACACGCCCCAGGAGACTTGGCAGCCGCCCCCAGGGCTCTAGCCTCTGGAACTCGTCCCCTTGGAAGGGGCCTGGCCCAGGTGCCAGGTTCGGCTGGTCGGCCAGCCTCCTTTGGAGAAAGCAGGCAAGCCGAGCCAGGCTTGCAGTGGCCCTGGCGTGACACCTGCCACCTCAGGCAGAGGGCCTCCCGCGTGCCCTCCATGGCGGGTTTCTCCCCGGAGCCGTGGCCTGGGCACTAGGAAGGCCGGGCCTCCCGACTCCCGGGAGGAGGGGCTAGCCCACTGGCGCCCTGGCCCCCAAACCCTCTGGTGCCATCTGCCTGTCTCGGCACTTCTGACTCCACAGAGCCTTTCCTACACCTGGGCTGCCTGCCGTGGCAAAGTGCAGGCGTGGGGTGAGGCCATGGCTTTGTCTTTCCAGGAAAAAATGAGCCCCTGGCCGAAGCAGCAGGCCCAGGCAGAGCCTTGAGCTTGAAGCCCAGTAGGTCTGTGGCCCTCAGGGCCAGAGCCATGCTTTCAAGGCAGGGAAGCGGCCTGCAAGCTGAGTGGGAGTGGGGGAGGGGAGGGAGACAGCTGAAGCCGAGTCCAGAAGGGCGGCGATGGAAGAGCTGCAGCTGGGTCAGAGCCTGGAGGGAGGGCGGGGCCTTCACTGAGGACCCCCCCCCCCCCCGAGGCCAGCCCTAGGCCCCGGCGGTCGCGCATGCGCCCTTGGCCTGTGCGGTGTGTGGGGGGTTGAACCCAAGCCCGCAGGGCTCCCGGAGCGGCCAGAGAATGAAGGGCCCATGGAGAGGTAGGCGAGGTGGGCAGGGGGCGCCACCTTACTCTGCTCAGCTCCCTGAGGGAGAGAGAGAGAGACAGAGACAGAGAGAGAGATCCCTGACCTCTGAGTCTCTGCCTCCACCGCTGGCTGGTGCCAACTCACGCGCCATCCCACTTCCAGCCATCACCCCCACGCCTGCCCCGGGGCCAGGCCCACCACAGAGAGGCCGGTTGGTTCCTGCTCACCTCTGTGCCGTCCCTTCCCGACCTGACCCCAGTGCAGGGGATAAGCTTCAGACAAGTCTTTCCATGTCCCTCTGCATGACAATAGACTTCCTCCCCTCTCCCATTCCACAGGCCCACCCGGGACATCCACCTTTGTCATTAGCTCAGGAGAGGATGCAAGATGAGAATCTCTGCTATTGTGTGGGGAGACTCAGTTTCCCGGGTTTCCCCCATGGACACATGTTCTTCAGCTGGGTCTGATTTTCTCCAGACAAGCTGTCTTGGGAAGGATTTGGCCAGCCCTAAGAACCTGAAGGGAAAGGGCGGAGGGGGGTTCTCTCTCTGCCCCCGACAGCCCCGAGCTGGGTCGGTCCCTCAGACCCGGCCAGGGGCAGCCCATCCCCCGGCGCCCTTCCCCGGGGCATCCAAGGGCAGGCTCGGCGCCAGCCCCACCCCGCTCGCCACTGCCCGACCATCGTCCTCCCTCGGGGGGCCTGGGCAGGACAGGGACCCGGCTGTGGGAGGCCTCCAGATCTCAGGCCTGGCACACCGTTTACCAGGCTGCTTCCTCCTCTGACGGGGGCCCAGCACACGCCCCAGGAGACTTGGCAGCCGCCCCCAGGGCTCTAGCCTCTGGAACTCGTCCCCTTGGAAGGGGCCTGGCCCAGGTGCCAGGTTCGGCTGGTCGGCCAGCCTCCTTTGGAGAAAGCAGGCAAGCCGAGCCAGGCTTGCAGTGGCCCTGGCGTGACACCTGCCACCTCAGGCAGAGGGCCTCCCGCGTGCCCTCCATGGCGGGTTTCTCCCCGGAGCCGTGGCCTGGGCACTAGGAAGGCCGGGCCTCCCCGACTCCCGGGAGGAGGGGCTAGCCCACTTGCGCCCTGGCCCCCAAACCCTCTGGTGCCATCTGCCTGTCTCGGCACTTCTGACTCCACAGAGCCTTTCCTACATCTGGGCTGCCTGCCGTGGCAAAGTGCAGGCGTGGGGTGAGGCCATGGCTTTGTCTTTCCAGGAAAAAATGAGCCCCTGGCCGAAGCAGCAGGCCCAGGCAGAGCCTTGAGCTTGAAGCCCAGTAGGTCTGTGGCCCTCAGGGCCAGAGCAATGCTTTCAAGGCAGGGAAGCGGCCTGCAAGCTGAGTGGGAGTGGGGGAGGGGAGGGAGACAGCTGAAGTCGAGTCCAGAAGGGCGGCAATGGAAGAGCTGCAGCTGGGTCAGAGCCTGGAGGGAGGGCGGGGCCTTCACTGAGGACCCCCCCCCCCGAGGCCAGCCCTAGGCCCCGGCGGTCGCGCATGCGCCCTTGGCCTGTGCGGTGTGTGGGGGGTTGAACCCAAGCCCGCAGGGCTCCCGGAGCGGCCAGAGAATGAAGGGCCCATGGAGAGGTAGGCGAGGTGGGCAGGGGGCGCCACCTTACTCTGCTCAGCTCCCTGAGGGAGAGAGAGAGAGACAGAGACAGAGAGAGAGATCCCTGACCTCTGAGTCTCTGCCTCCACCGCTGGCTGGTGCCAACTCACGCGCCATCCCACTTCCAGCCATCACCCCCACGCCTGCCCCGGGGCCAGGCCCACCACAGAGAGGCCGGTTGGTTCCTGCTCACCTCTGTGCCGTCCCTTCCCGACCTGACCCCAGTGCAGGGGATAAGCTTCAGACAAGTCTTTCCATGTCCCTCTGCATGACAATAGACTTCCTCCCCTCTCCCATTCCACAGGCCCACCCGGGACATCCACCTTTGTCATTAGCTCAGGAGAGGATGCAAGATGAGAATCTCTGCTATTGTGTGGGGAGACTCAGTTTCCCGGGTTTCCCCCATGGACACATGTTCTTCAGCTGGGTCTGATTTTCTCCAGACAAGCTGTCTTGGGAAGGATTTGGCCAGCCCTAAGAACCTGAAGGGAAAGGGCGGAGGGGGGTTCTCTCTCTGCCCCCGACAGCCCCGAGCTGGGTCGGTCCCTCAGACCCGGCCAGGGGCAGCCCATCCCCCGGCGCCCTTCCCCGGGGCATCCAAGGGCAGGCTCGGCGCCAGCCCCACCCCGCTCGCCACTGCCCGACCATCGTCCTCCCTCGGGGGGCCTGGGCAGGACAGGGACCCGGCTGTGGGAGGCCTCCAGATCTCAGGCCTGGCACACCGTTTACCAGGCTGCTTCCTCCTCTGACGGGGGCCCAGCACACGCCCCAGGAGACTTGGCAGCCGCCCCCAGGGCTCTAGCCTCTGGAACTCGTCCCCTTGGAAGGGGCCTGGCCCAGGTGCCAGGTTCGGCTGGTCGGCCAGCCTCCTTTGGAGAAAGCAGGCAAGCCGAGCCAGGCTTGCAGTGGCCCTGGCGTGACACCTGCCACCTCAGGCAGAGGGCCTCCCGCGTGCCCTCCATGGCGGGTTTCTCCCCGGAGCCGTGGCCTGGGCACTAGGAAGGCCGGGCCTCCCGACTCCCGGGAGGAGGGGCTAGCCCACTTGCGCCCTGGCCCCCAAACCCTCTGGTGCCATCTGCCTGTCTCGGCACTTCTGACTCCACAGAGCCTTTCCTACACCTGGGCTGCCTGCCGTGGCAAAGTGCAGGCGTGGGGTGAGGCCATGGCTTTGTCTTTCCAGGAAAAAATGAGCCCCTGGCCGAAGCAGCAGGCCCAGGCAGAGCCTTGAGCTTGAAGCCCAGTAGGTCTGTGGCCCTCAGGGCCAGAGCAATGCATTCAAGGCAGGGAAGCGGCCTGCAAGCTGAGTGGGAGTGGGGGAGGGGAGGGAGACAGCTGAAGCCGAGTCCAGAAGGGCGGCGATGGAAGAGCTGCAGCTGGGTCAGAGCCTGGAGG
This sequence comes from Diceros bicornis minor, assembly GCF_020826845.1. NCBI lineage: Eukaryota > Metazoa > Chordata > Mammalia > Perissodactyla > Rhinocerotidae > Diceros > Diceros bicornis. The sequence continues at coordinate 25,512 of NW_026690939.1, read as the reverse complement.
GAGGGCGGGGCCTTCACTGAGGACCCCCCCCCCGAGGCCAGCCCTAGGCCCCGGCGGTCGCGCATGCGCCCTTGGCCTGTGCGGTGTGTGGGGGGTTGAACCCAAGCCCGCAGGGCTCCCGGAGCGGCCAGAGAATGAAGGGCCCATGGAGAGGTAGGCGAGGTGGGCAGGGGGCGCCACCTTACTCTGCTCAGCTCCCTGAGGGAGAGAGAGAGAGACAGAGACAGAGAGAGAGATCCCTGACCTCTGAGTCTCTGCCTCCACCGCTGGCTGGTGCCAACTCACGCGCCATCCCACTTCCAGCCATCACCCCCACGCCTGCCCCGGGGCCAGCCCCACCAGAGAGAGGCCGGTTGGTTCCTGCTCACCTCTGTGCCGTCCCTTCCCGACCTGACCCCAGTGCAGGGGATAAGCTTCAGACAAGTCTTTCCATGTCCCTCTGCATGACAATAGACTTCCTCCCCTCTCCCATTCCACAGGCCCACCCGGGACATCCACCTTTGTCATTAGCTCAGGAGAGGATGCAAGATGAGAATCTCTGCTATTGTGTGGGGAGACTCAGTTTCCCGGGTTTCCCCCATGGACACATGTTCTTCAGCTGGGTCTGATTTTCTCCAGACAAGCTGTCTTGGGAAGGATTTGGCCAGCCCTAAGAACCTGAAGGGAAAGGGCGGAGGGGGGTTCTCTCTCTGCCCCCGACAGCCCCGAGCTGGGTCGGTCCCTCAGACCCGGCCAGGGGCAGCCCATCCCCCGGCGCCCTTCCCCGGGGCATCCAAGGGCAGGCTCGGCGCCAGCCCCACCCCGCTCGCCACTGCCCGACCATCGTCCTCCCTCGGGGGGCCTGGGCAGGACAGGGACCCGGCTGTGGGAGGCCTCCAGATCTCAGGCCTGGCACACCGTTTACCAGGCTGCTTCCTCCTCTGACGGGGGCCCAGCACACGCCCCAGGAGACTTGGCAGCCACCCCCAGGGCTCTAGCCTCTGGAACTCGTCCCCTTGGAAGGGGCCTGGCCCAGGTGCCAGGTTCGGCTGGTCGGCCAGCCTCCTTTGGAGAAAGCAGGCAAGCCGAGCCAGGCTTGCAGTGGCCCTGGCGTGACACCTGCCACCTCAGGCAGAGGGCCTCCCGCGTGCCCTCCATGGCGGGTTTCTCCCCGGAGCCGTGGCCTGGGCACTAGGAAGGCCGGGCCTCCCGACTCCCGGGAGGAGAGGCTAGCCCACTTGCGTCCTGGCCCCCAAACCCTCTGGTGCCATCTTCCTGTCTCGGCACTTCTGACTCCACAGAGCCTTTCCTACACCTGGGCTGCCTGCCGTGGCAAAGTGCAGGCGTGGGGTGAGGCCATGGCTTTGTCTTTCCAGGAAAAAATGAGCCCCTGGCCGAAGCAGCAGGCCCAGGCAGAGCCTTGAGCTTGAAGCCCAGTAGGTCTGTGGCCCTCAGGGCCAGAGCAATGCTTTCAAGGCAGGGAAGCGGCCTGCAAGCTGAGTGGGAGTGGGGGAGGGGAGGGAGACAGCTGAAGCCGAGTCCAGAAGGGCGGCGATGGAAGAGCTGCAGCTGGGTCAGAGCCTGGAGGGAGGGCGGGGCCTTCACTGAGGACCCCCCCCCTCCGAGGCCAGCCCTAGGCCCCGGCGGTCGCGCATGCGCCCTTGGCCTGTGCGGTGTGTGGGGGCTTGAACCCAAGCCCGCAGGGCTCCCGGAGCGGCCAGAGAAAGAAGGGCCCATGGAGAGGTAGGCGAGGTGGGCAGGGGGCGCCACCTTACTCTCCTCAGCTCCCTGAGGGAGAGAGACAGAGACAGAGACAGAGAGAGAGATCCCTGACCTCTGAGTCTCTGCCTCCACCGCTGGCTGGTGCCAACTCACGCGCCATCCCACTTCCAGCCATCACCCCCACGCCTTCCCCGGGGCCCGCCACACCACAGAGAGGCCGGTTGGTTCCTGCTCACCTCTGTGCCGTCCCTTCCCGACCTGACCCCAGTGCAGGGGATAAGCTTCAGACAAGTCTTTCCATGTCCCTCTGCATGACAGTAGACTTCCTCCCCTCTCCCATTCCACAGGTCCACCCGGGACATCCACCTTTGTCATTAGCTCAGGAGAGGATGCAAGATGAGAATCTCTGCTATTGTGTGGGGAGACTCAGTTTCCCGGGTTTCCCCCATGGACACATGTTCTTCAGCTGGGTCTGATTTTCTCCAGACAAGCTGTCTTGGGAAGGATTTGGCCAGCCCTAAGAACCTGAAGGGAAAGGGCGGAGGGGGGTTCTCTCTCTGCCCCCGACAGCCCCGAGCTGGGTCGGTCCCTCAGACCCGGCCAGGGGCAGCCCATCCCCCGGCCCCCTTCCCCGGGGCATCCAAGGGCAGGCTCGGCGCCAGCCCCACCCCGCTCGCCACTGCCCGACCATCGTCCTCCCTCGGGGGGCCTGGGCAGGACAGGGACCCGGCTGTGGGAGGCCTCCAGATCTCAGGCCTGGCACACCGTTTACCAGGCTGCTTCCTCCTCTGACGGGGGCCCAGCACACGCCCCAGGAGACTTGGCAGCCGCCCCCAGGGCTCCAGCCTCTGGAACTCGTCCCCTTGGAAGGGGCCTGGCCCAGGTGCCAGGTTCGGCTGGTCGGCCAGCCTCCTTTGGAGAAAGCAGGCAAGCCGAGCCAGGCTTGCAGTGGCCCTGGCGTGACACCTGCCACCTCAGGCAGAGGGCCTCCCGCGTGCCCTCCATGGCGGGTTTCTCCCCGGAGCCGTGGCCTGGGCACTAGGAAGGCCGGGCCTCCCCGACTCCCGGGAGGAGGGGCTAGCCCACTTGCGCCCTGGCCCCCAAACCCTCTGGTGCCATCTGCCTGTCTCGGCACTTCTGACTCCACAGAGCCTTTCCTACACCTGGGCTGCCTGCCGTGGCAAAGTGCAGGCGTGGGGTGAGGCCATGGATTTGTCTTTCCAGGAAAAAATGAGCCCCTGGCCGAAGCAGCAGGCCCAGGCAGAGCCTTGAGCTTGAAGCCCAGTAGGTCTGTGGCCCTCAGGGCCAGAGCAATGCTTTCAAGGCAGGGAAGCGGCCTGCAAGCTGAGTGGGAGTGGGGGAGGGGAGGGAGACAGCTGAAGCCGAGTCCAGAAGGGCAGCGATGGAAGAGCTGCAGCTGGGTCAGAGCCTGGAGGGAGGGCGGGGCCTTCACTGAGGACCCCCCCCCCCCCGAGGCCAGCCCTAGGCCCCGGCGGTCGCGCATGCGCCCTTGGCCTGTGCGGTGTGTGGGGGGTTGAACCCAAGCCCGCAGGGCTCCCGGAGCGGCCAGAGAATGAAGGGCCCATGGAGAGGTAGGCGAGGTGGGCAGGGGGCGGCGCCACCTTACTCTGCTCAGCTCCCTGAGGGAGAGAGAGAGAGACAGAGACAGAGAGAGAGATCCCTGACCTCTGAGTCTCTGCCTCCACCGCTGGCTGGTGCCAACTCACGCGCCATCCCACTTCCAGCCATCACCCCCACGCCTGCCCCGGGGCCAGCCCCACCACAGAGAGGCCGGTTGGTTCCTGCTCACCTCTGTGCCGTCCCTTCCCGACCTGACCCCAGTGCAGGGGATAAGCTTCAGACAAGTCTTTCCATGTCCCTCTGCATGACAATAGACTTCCTCCCCTCTCCCATTCCACAGGCCCACCGGGGACATCCACCTTTGTCATTAGCTCAGGAGAGGATGCAAGATGAGAATCTCTGCTATTGTGTGGGGAGACTCAGTTTCCCGGGTTTCCCCCATGGACACATGTTCTTCAGCTGGGTCTGATTTTCTCCAGACAAGCTGTCTTGGGAAGGATTTGGCCAGCCCTAAGAACCTGAAGGGAAAGGGCGGAGGGGGGTTCTCTCTCTGCCCCCGACAGCCCCGAGCTGGGTCGGTCCCTCAGACCCGGCCAGGGGCAGCCCATCCCCCGGCGCCCTTCCCCGGGGCATCCAAGGGCAGGCTCGGCGCCAGCCCCACCCCGCTCGCCACTGCCCGATCATCGTCCTCCCTCGGGGGGCCTGGGCAGGACAGGGACCCGGCTGTGGGAGGCCTCCAGATCTCAGGCCTGGCACACCGTTTACCAGGCTGCTTCCTCCTCTGACGGGGGCCCAGCACACGCCCCAGGAGACTTGGCAGCCGCCCCCAGGGCTCTAGCCTCTGGAACTCGTCCCCTTGGAAGGGGCCTGGCCCAGGTGCCAGGTTCGGCTGGTCGGCCAGCCTCCTTTGGAGAAAGCAGGCAAGCCGAGCCAGGCTTGCAGTGGCCCTGGCGTGACACCTGCCACCTCAGGCAGAGGGCCTCCCGCGTGCCCTCCATGGCGGGTTTCTCCCCGGAGCCGTGGCCTGGGCACTAGGAAGGCCGGGCCTCCCGACTCCCGGGAGGAGGGGCTAGCCCACTGGCGCCCTGGCCCCCAAACCCTCTGGTGCCATCTGCCTGTCTCGGCACTTCTGACTCCACAGAGCCTTTCCTACACCTGGGCTGCCTGCCGTGGCAAAGTGCAGGCGTGGGGTGAGGCCATGGCTTTGTCTTTCCAGGAAAAAATGAGCCCCTGGCCGAAGCAGCAGGCCCAGGCAGAGCCTTGAGCTTGAAGCCCAGTAGGTCTGTGGCCCTCAGGGCCAGAGCCATGCTTTCAAGGCAGGGAAGCGCCCTGCAAGCTGAGTGGGAGTGGGGGAGGGGAGGGAGACAGCTGAAGCCGAGTCCAGAAGGGCGGCGATGGAAGAGCTGCAGCTGGGTCAGAGCCTGGAGGGAGGGCGGGGCCTTCACTGAGGACCCCCCCCCCCGAGGCCAGCCCTAGGCCCCGGCGGTCGCGCATGCGCCCTTGGCCTGTGCGGTGTGTGGGGGGTTGAACCCAAGCCCGCAGGGCTCCCGGAGCGGCCAGAGAATGAAGGGCCCATGGAGAGGTAGGCGAGGTGGGCAGGGGGCGCCACCTTACTCTGCTCAGCTCCCTGAGGGAGAGAGAGAGAGACAGAGACAGAGAGAGAGATCCCTGACCTCTGAGTCTCTGCCTCCACCGCTGGCTGGTGCCAACTCACGCGCCATCCCACTTCCAGCCATCACCCCCACGCCTGCCCCGGGGCCAGCCCCACCACAGAGAGGCCGGTTGGTTCCTGCTCACCTCTGTGCCGTCCCTTCCCGACCTGACCCCAGTGCAGGGGATAAGCTTCAGACAAGTCTTTCCATGTCCCTCTGCATGACAATAGACTTCCTCCCCTCTCCCATTCCACAGGCCCACCCGGGACATCCACCTTTGTCATTAGCTCAGGAGAGGATGCAAGATGAGAATCTCTGCTATTGTGTGGGGAGACTCAGTTTCCCGGGTTTCCCCCATGGACACATGTTCTTCAGCTGGGTCTGATTTTCTCCAGACAAGCTGTCTTGGGAAGGATTTGGCCAGCCCTAAGAACCTGAAGGGAAAGGGCGGAGGGGGGTTCTCTCTCTGCCCCCGACAGCCCCGAGCTGGGTCGGTCCCTCAGACCCGGCCAGGGGCAGCCCATCCCCCGGCGCCCTTCCCCGGGGCATCCAAGGGCAGGCTCGGCGCCAGCCCCACCCCGCTCGCCACTGCCCGACCATCGTCCTCCCTCGGGGGGCCTGGGCAGGACAGGGACCCGGCTGTGGGAGGCCTCCAGATCTCAGGCCTGGCACACCGTTTACCAGGCTGCTTCCTCCTCTGACGGGGGCCCAGCACACGCCCCAGGAGACTTGGCAGCCGCCCCCAGGGCTCTAGCCTCTGGAACTCGTCCCCTTGGAAGGGGCCTGGCCCAGGTGCCAGGTTCGGCTGGTCGGCCAGCCTCCTTTGGAGAAAGCAGGCAAGCCGAGCCAGGCTTGCAGTGGCCCTGGCGTGACACCTGCCACCTCAGGCAGAGGGCCTCCCGCGTGCCCTCCATGGCGGGTTTCTCCCCGGAGCCGTGGCCTGGGCACTAGGAAGGCCGGGCCTCCCCGACTCCCGGGAGGAGGGGCTAGCCCACTTGCGCCCTGGCCCCCAAACCCTCTGGTGCCATCTGCCTGTCTCGGCACTTCTGACTCCACAGAGCCTTTCCTACACCTGGGCTGCCTGCCGTGGCAAAGTGCAGGCGTGGGGTGAGGCCATGGCTTTGTCTTTCCAGGAAAAAATGAGCCCCTGGCCGAAGCAGCAGGCCCAGGCAGAGCCTTGAGCTTGAAGCCCAGTAGGTCTGTGGCCCTCAGGGCCAGAGCAATGCTTTCAAGGCAGGGAAGCGGCCTGCAAGCTGAGTGGGAGTGGGGGAGGGGAGGGAGACAGCTGAAGCGGAGTCCAGAAGGGCGGCGATGGAAGAGCTGCAGCTGGGTCAGAGCCTGGAGGGAGGGCGGGGCCTTCACTGAGGACCCCCCCCCCCCCCGAGGCCAGCCCTAGGCCCCGGCGGTCGCGCATGCGCCCTTGGCCTGTGCGGTGTGTGGGGGGTTGAACCCAAGCCCGCAGGGCTCCCGGAGCGGCCAGAGAATGAAGGGCCCATGGAGAGGTAGGCGAGGTGGGCAGGGGGCGCCACCTTACTCTGCTCAGCTCCCTGAGGGAGAGAGAGAGAGACAGAGACAGAGAGAGAGATCCCTGACCTCTGAGTCTCTGCCTCCACCGCTGGCTGGTGCCAACTCACGCGCCATCCCACTTCCAGCCATCACCCCCACGCCTGCCCCGGGGCCAGCCCCACCACAGAGAGGCCGGTTGGTTCCTGCTCACCTCTGTGCCGTCCCTTCCCGACCTGACCCCATTGCAGGGGATAAGCTTCAGACAAGTCTTTCCATGTCCCTCTGCATGACAATAGACTTCCTCCCCTCTCCCATTCCACAGGCCCACCCGGGACATCCACCTTTGTCATTAGCTCAGGAGAGGATGCAAGATGAGAATCTCTGCTATTGTGTGGGGAGACTCAGTTTCCCGGGTTTCCCCCATGGACACATGTTCTTCAGCTGGGTCTGATTTTCTCCAGACAAGCTGTCTTGGGAAGGATTTGGCCAGCCCTAAGAACCTGAAGGGAAAGGGCGGAGGGGGGTTCTCTCTCTGCCCCCGACAGCCCCGAGCTGGGTCGGTCCCTCAGACCCGGCCAGGGGCAGCCCATCCCCCGGCGCCCTTCCCCGGGGCATCCAAGGGCAGGCTCGGCGCCAGCCCCACCCCGCTCGCCACTGCCCGACCATCGTCCTCCCTCGGGGGGCCTGGGCAGGACAGGGACCCGGCTGTGGGAGGCCTCCAGATCTCAGGCCTGGCACACCGTTTACCAGGCTGCTTCCTCCTCTGACGGGGGCCCAGCACACGCCCCAGGAGACTTGGCAGCCGCCCCCAGGGCTCTAGCCTCTGGAACTCGTCCCCTTGGAAGGGGCCTGGCCCAGGTGCCAGGTTCGGCTGGTCGGCCAGCCTCCTTTGGAGAAAGCAGGCAAGCCGAGCCAGGCTTGCAGTGGCCCTGGCGTGACACCTGCCACCTCAGGCAGAGGGCCTCCCGCGTGCCCTCCATGGCGGGTTTCTCCCCGGAGCCGTGGCCTGGGCACTAGGAAGGCCGGGCCTCCCCGACTCCCGGGAGGAGGGGTTAGCCCACTTGCGCCCTGGCCCCCAAACCCTCTGGTGCCATCTGCCTGTCTCGGCACTTCTGACTCCACAGAGCCTTTCCTACACCTGGGCTGCCTGCCGTGGCAAAGTGCAGGCGTGGGGTGAGGCCATGGCTTTGTCTTTCCAGGAAAAAATGAGCCCCTGGCCGAAGAAGCAGGCCAAGGCAGAGCCTTGAGCTTGAAGCCCAGTAGGTCTGTGGCCCTCAGGGCCAGAGCAATGCTTTCAAGGCAGGGAAGCGGCCTGCAAGCTGAGTGGGAGTGGGGGAGGGGAGGGAGACAGCTGAAGCCGAGTCCAGAAGGGCGGCGATGGAAGAGCTGCAGCTGGGTCAGAGCCTGGAGGGAGGGCGGGGCCTTCACTGAGGACCCCCCCCCCCCCCGAGGCCAGCCCTAGGCCCAGGCGGTCGCGCATGCGCCCTTGGCCTGTGCGGTGTGTGGGGGGTTGAACCCAAGCCCGCAGGGCTCCTGGAGCGGCCAGAGAATGAAGGGCCCATGGAGAGGTAGGCGAGGTGGGCAGGGGGCGCCACCTTACTCTCCTCAGCTCCCTGAGGGAGAGAGAGAGAGACAGAGACAGAGAGAGAGATCCCTGACCTCTGAGTCTCTGCCTCCACCGCTGGCTGGTGCCAACTCACGCGCCATCCCACTTCCAGCCATCACCCCCACGCCTGCCCCGGGGCCAGCCCCACCACAGAGAGGCCGGTTGGTTCCTGCTCACCTCTGTGCCGTCCCTTCCCGACCTGACCCCAGTGCAGGGGATAAGCTTCAGACAAGTCTTTCCATGTCCCTCTGCATGACAATAGACTTCCTCCCCTCTCCCATTCCACAGGCCCACCCGGGACATCCACCTTTGTCATTAGCTCAGGAGAGGATGCAAGATGAGAATCTCTGCTATTGTGTGGGGAGACTCAGTTTCCCGGGTTTCCCCCATGGACACATGTTCTTCAGCTGGGTCTGATTTTCTCCAGACAAGCTGTCTTGGGAAGGATTTGGCCAGCCCTAAGAACCTGAAGGGAAAGGGCGGAGGGGGGTTCTCTCTCTGCCCCCGACAGCCCCGAGCTGGGTCGGTCCCTCAGACCCGGCCAGGGGCAGCCCATCCCCCGGCGCCCTTCCCCGGGGCATCCAAGGGCAGGCTCGGCGCCAGCCCCACCCCGCTCGCCACTGCCCGACCATCGTCCTCCCTCGGGGGGCCTGGGCAGGACAGGGACCCGGCTGTGGGAGGCCTCCAGATCTCAGGCCTGGCACACCGTTTACCAGGCTGCTTCCTCCTCTGACGGGGGCCCAGCACACGCCCCAGGAGACTTGGCAGCCGCCCCCAGGGCTCTAGCCTCTGGAACTCGTCCCCTTGGAAGGGGCCTGGCCCAGGTGCCAGGTTCGGCTGGTCGGCCAGCCTCCTTTGGAGAAAGCAGGCAAGCCGAGCCAGGCTTGCAGTGGCCCTGGCGTGACACCTGCCACCTCAGGCAGAGGGCCTCCCGCGTGCCCTCCATGGCGGGTTTCTCCCCGGAGCCGTGGCCTGGGCACTAGGAAGGCCGGGCCTCCCGACTCCCGGGAGGAGGGGCTAGCCCACTTGCGCCCTGGCCCCCAAACCCTCTGGTGCCATCTGCCTGTCTCGGCACTTCTGACTCCACAGAGCCTTTCCTACACCTGGGCTGCCTGCCGTGGCAAAGTGCAGGCGTGGGGTGAGGCCATGGCTTTGTCTTTCCAGGAAAAAATGAGCCCCTGGCCGAAGCAGCAGGCCCAGGCAGAGCCTTGAGCTTGAAGCCCAGTAGGTCTGTGGCCCTCAGGGCCAGAGCAATGCTTTCAAGGCAGGGAAGCGGCCTGCAAGCTGAGTGGGAGTGGGGGAGGGGAGGGAGACAGCTGAAGCCGAGTCCAGAAGGGCGGCGATGGAAGAGCTGCAGCTGGGTCAGAGCCTGGAGGGAGGGCGGGGCCTTCACTGAGGACCCCCCCCCCTCCGAGGCCAGCCCTAGGCCCCGGCGGTCGCGCATGCGCCCTTGGCCTGTGCGGTGTGTGGGGGCTTGAACCCAAGCCCGCAGGGCTCCCGGAGCGGCCAGAGAAAGAAGGGCCCATGGAGAGGTAGGCGAGGTGGGCAGGGGGCGCCACCTTACTCTCCTCAGCTCCCTGAGGGAGAGAGACAGAGACAGAGACAGAGAGAGAGATCCCTGACCTCTGAGTCTCTGCCTCCACCGCTGGCTGGTGCCAACTCACGCGCCATCCCACTTCCAGCCATCACCCCCACGCCTTCCCCGGGGCCCGCCACACCACAGAGAGGCCGGTTGGTTCCTGCTCACCTCTGTGCCGTCCCTTCCCGACCTGACCCCAGTGCAGGGGATAAGCTTCAGACAAGTCTTTCCATGTCCCTCTGCATGACAGTAGACTTCCTCCCCTCTCCCATTCCACAGGTCCACCCGGGACATCCACCTTTGTCATTAGCTCAGGAGAGGATGCAAGATGAGAATCTCTGCTATTGTGTGGGGAGACTCAGTTTCCCGGGTTTCCCCCATGGACACATGTTCTTCAGCTGGGTCTGATTTTCTCCAGACAAGCTGTCTTGGGAAGGATTTGGCCAGCCCTAAGAACCTGAAGGGAAAGGGCGGAGGGGGGTTCTCTCTCTGCCCCCGACAGCCCCGAGCTGGGTCGGTCCCTCAGACCCGGCCAGGGGCAGCCCATCCCCCGGCGCCCTTCCCCGGGGCATCCAAGGGCAGGCTCGGCGCCAGCCCCACCCCGCTCGCCACTGCCCGACCATCGTCCTCCCTCGGGGGGCCTGGGCAGGACAGGGACCCGGCTGTGGGAGGCCTCCAGATCTCAGGCCTGGCACACCGTTTACCAGGCTGCTTCCTCCTCTGACGGGGGCCCAGCACACGCCCCAGGAGACTTGGCAGCCGCCCCCAGGGCTCCAGCCTCTGGAACTCGTCCCCTTGGAAGGGGCCTGGCCCAGGTGCCAGGTTCGGCTGGTCGGCCAGCCTCCTTTGGAGAAAGCAGGCAAGCCGAGCCAGGCTTGCAGTGGCCCTGGCGTGACACCTGCCACCTCAGGCAGAGGGCCTCCCGCGTGCCCTCCATGGCGGGTTTCTCCCCGGAGCCGTGGCCTGGGCACTAGGAAGGCCGGGCCTCCCCGACTCCCGGGAGGAGGGGTTAGCCCACTTGCGCCCTGGCCCCCAAACCCTCTGGTGCCATCTGCCTGTCTCGGCACTTCTGACTCCACAGAGCCTTTCCTACACCTGGGCTGCCTGCCGTGGCAAAGTGCAGGCGTGGGGTGAGGCCATGGCTTTGTCTTTCCAGGAAAAAATGAGCCCCTGGCCGAAGAAGCAGGCCAAGGCAGAGCCTTGAGCTTGAAGCCCAGTAGGTCTGGGGCCCTCAGGGCCAGAGCAATGCTTTCAAGGCAGGGAAGCGGCCTGCAAGCTGAGTGGGAGTGGGGGAGGGGAGGGAGACAGCTGAAGCCGAGTCCAGAAGGGCGGCGATGGAAGAGCTGCAGCTGGGTCAGAGCCTGGAGGGAGGGCGGGGCCTTCACTGAGGACCCCCCCCCCCCGAGGCCAGCCCTAGGCCCAGGCGGTCGCGCATGCGCCCTTGGCCTGTGCGGTGTGTGGGGGGTTGAACCCAAGCCCGCAGGGCTCCTGGAGCGGCCAGAGAATGAAGGGCCCATGGAGAGGTAGGCGAGGTGGGCAGGGGGCGCCACCTTACTCTCCTCAGCTCCCTGAGGGAGAGAGACAGAGACAGAGACAGAGAGAGAGATCCCTGACCTCTGAGTCTCTGCCTCCACCGCTGGCTGGTGCCAACTCACGCGCCATCCCACTTCCAGCCATCACCCCCACGCCTGCCCCGGGGCCAGCCCCACCACAGAGAGGCCGGTTGGTTCCTGCTCACCTCTGTGCCGTCCCTTCCCGACCTGACCCCAGTGCAGGGGATAAGCTTCAGACAAGTCTTTCCATGTCCCTCTGCATGACAATAGACTTCCTCCCCTCTCCCATTCCACAGGCCCACCCGGGACATCCACCTTTGTCATTAGCTCAGGAGAGGATGCAAGATGAGAATCTCTGCTATTGTGTGGGGAGACTCAGTTTCCCGGGTTTCCCCCATGGACACATGTTCTTCAGCTGGGTCTGATTTTCTCCAGACAAGCTGTCTTGGGAAGGATTTGGCCAGCCCTAAGAACCTGAAGGGAAAGGGCGGAGGGGGGTTCTCTCTCTGCCCCCGACAGCCCCGAGCTGGGTCGGTCCCTCAGACCCGGCCAGGGGCAGCCCATCCCCCGGCGCCCTTCCCCGGGGCATCCAAGGGCAGGCTCGGCGCCAGCCCCACCCCGCTCGCCACTGCCCGACCATCGTCCTCCCTCGGGGGGCCTGGGCAGGACAGGGACCCGGCTGTGGGAGGCCTCCAGATCTCAGGCCTGGCACACCGTTTACCAGGCTGCTTCCTCCTCTGACGGGGGCCCAGCACACGCCCCAGGAGACTTGGCAGCCGCCCCCAGGGCTCCAGCCTCTGGAACTCGTCCCCTTGGAAGGGGCCTGGCCCAGGTGCCAGGTTCGGCTGGTCGGCCAGCCTCCTTTGGAGAAAGCAGGCAAGCCGAGCCAGGCTTGCAGTGGCCCTGGCGTGACACCTGCCACCTCAGGCAGAGGGCCTCCCGCGTGCCCTCCATGGCGGGTTTCTCCCCGGAGCCGTGGCCTGGGCACTAGGAAGGCCGGGCCTCCCCGACTCCCGGGAGGAGGGGCTAGCCCACTTGCGCCCTGGCCCCCAAACACTCTGGTGCCATCTGCCTGTCTCGGCACTTCTGACTCCACAGAGCCTTTCCTACACCTGGGCTGCCTGCCGTGGCAAAGTGCAGGCGTGGGGTGAGGCCATGGCTTTGTCTTTCCAGGAAAAAATGAGCCCCTGGCCGAAGCAGCAGGCCCAGGCAGAGCCTTGAGCTTGAAGCCCAGTAGGTCTGTGGCCCTCAGGGCCAGAGCAATGCTTTCAAGGCAGGGAAGCGGCCTGCAAGCTGAGTGGGAGTGGGGGAGGGGAGGGAGACAGCTGAAGCCGAGTCCAGAAGGGCAGCGATGGAAGAGCTGCAGCTGGGTCAGAGCCTGGAGGGAGGGCGGGGCCTTCACTGAGGACCCCCCCCCCCCGAGGCCAGCCCTAGGCCCCGGCGGTCGCGCATGCGCCCTTGGCCTGTGCGGTGTGTGGGGGGTTGAACCCAAGCCCGCAGGGCTCCCGGAGCGGCCAGAGAATGAAGGGCCCATGGAGAGGTAGGCGAGGTGGGCAGGGGGCAGCGCCACCTTACTCTGCTCAGCTCCCTGAGGGAGAGAGAGAGAGACAGAGACAGAGAGAGAGATCCCTGACCTCTGAGTCTCTGCCTCCACCGCTGGCTGGTGCCAACTCACGCGCCATCCCACTTCCAGCCATCACCCCCACGCCTGCCCCGGGGCCAGCCCCACCACAGAGAGGCCGGTTGGTTCCTGCTCACCTCTGTGCCGTCCCTTCCCGACCTGACCCCAGTGCAGGGGATAAGCTTCAGACAAGTCTTTCCATGTCCCTCTGCATGACAATAGACTTCCTCCCCTCTCCCATTCCACAGGCCCACCGGGGACATCCACCTTTGTCATTAGCTCAGGAGAGGATGCAAGATGAGAATCTCTGCTATTGTGTGGGGAGACTCAGTTTCCCGGGTTTCCCCCATGGACACATGTTCTTCAGCTGGGTCTGATTTTCTCCAGACAAGCTGTCTTGGGAAGGATTTGGCCAGCCCTAAGAACCTGAAGGGAAAGGGCGGAGGGGGGTTCTCTCTCTGCCCCCGACAGCCCCGAGCTGGGTCGGTCCCTCAGACCCGGCCAGGGGCAGCCCATCCCCCGGCGCCCTTCCCCGGGGCATCCAAGGGCAGGCTCGGCGCCAGCCCCACCCCGCTCGCCACTGCCCGACCATCGTCCTCCCTCGGGGGGCCTGGGCAGGACAGGGACCCGGCTGTGGGAGGCCTCCAGATCTCAGGCCTGGCACACCGTTTACCAGGCTGCTTCCTCCTCTGACGGGGGCCCAGCACACGCCCCAGGAGACTTGGCAGCCGCCTCCAGGGCTCTAGCCTCTGGAACTCGTCCCCTTGGAAGGGGCCTGGCCCAGGTGCCAGGTTCGGCTGGTCGGCCAGCCTCCTTTGGAGAAAGCAGGCAAGCCGAGCCAGGCTTGCAGTGGCCCTGGCGTGACACCTGCCACCTCAGGCAGAGGGCCTCCCGCGTGCCCTCCATGGCGGGTTTCTCCCCGGAGCCGTGGCCTGGGCACTAGGAAGGCCAGGCCTCCCGACTCCCGGGAGGAGGGGCTAGCCCACTGGCGCCCTGGCCCCCAAACCCTCTGGTGCCATCTGCCTGTCTCGGCACTTCTGACTCCACAGAGCCTTTCCTACACCTGGGCTGCCTGCCGTGGCAAAGTGCAGGCGTGGGGTGAGGCCATGGCTTTGTCTTTCCAGGAAAAAATGAGCCCCTGGCCGAAGCAGCAGGCCCAGGCAGAGCCTTGAGCTTGAAGCCCAGTAGGTCTGTGGCCCTCAGGGCCAGAGCAATGCTTTCAAGGCAGGGAAGCGGCCTGCAAGCTGAGTGGGAGTGGGGGAGGGGAGGGAGACAGCTGAAGCCGAGTCCAGAAGGGCGGCGATGGAAGAGCTGCAGCTGGGTCAGAGCCTGGAGGGAGGGCGGGGCCTTCACTGAGGACCCCCCCCCCGAGGCCAGCCCTAGGCCCCGGCGGTCGCGCATGCGCCCTTGGCCTGTGCGGTGTGTGGGGGGTTGAACCCAAGCCCGCAGGGCTCCCGGAGCGGCCAGAGAATGAAGGGCCCATGGAGAGGTAGGCGAGGTGGGCAGGGGGCGCCACCTTACTCTGCTCAGCTCCCTGAGGGAGAGAGAGAGAGACAGAGACAGAGAGAGAGATCCCTGACCTCTGAGTCTCTGCCTCCACCGCTGGCTGGTGCCAACTCACGCGCCATCCCACTTCCAGCCATCACCCCCACGCCTGCCCCGGGGCCAGCCCCACCACAGAGAGGCCGGTTGGTTCCTGCTCACCTCTGTGCCGTCCCTTCCCGACCTGACCCCAGTGCAGGGGATAAGCTTCAGACAAGTCTTTCCATGTCCCTCTGCATGACAATAGACTTCCTCCCCTCTCCCATTCCACAGGCCCACCCGGGACATCCACCTTTGTCATTAGCTCAGGAGAGGATGCAAGATGAGAATCTCTGCTATTGTGTGGGGAGACTCAGTTTCCCGGGTTTCCCCCATGGACACATGTTCTTCAGCTGGGTCTGATTTTCTCCAGACAAGCTGTCTTGGGAAGGATTTGGCCAGCCCTAAGAACCTGAAGGGAAAGGGCGGAGGGGGGTTCTCTCTCTGCCCCCGACAGCCCCGAGCTGGGTCGGTCCCTCAGACCCGGCCAGGGGCAGCCCATCCCCCGGCGCCCTTCCCCGGGGCATCCAAGGGCAGGCTCGGCGCCAGCCCCACCCCGCTCGCCACTGCCCGACCATCGTCCTCCCTCGGGGGGCCTGGGCAGGACAGGGACCCGGCTGTGGGAGGCCTCCAGATCTCAGGCCTGGCACACCGTTTACCAGGCTGCTTCCTCCTCTGACGGGGGCCCAGCACACGCCCCAGGAGACTTGGCAGCCACCCCCAGGGCTCTAGCCTCTGGAACTCGTCCCCTTGGAAGGGGCCTGGCCCAGGTGCCAGGTTCGGCTGGTCGGCCAGCCTCCTTTGGAGAAAGCAGGCAAGCCGAGCCAGGCTTGCAGTGGCCCTGGCGTGACACCTGCCACCTCAGGCAGAGGGCCTCCCGCGTGCCCTCCATGGCGGGTTTCTCCCCGGAGCCGTGGCCTGGGCACTAGGAAGGCCGGGCCTCCCGACTCCCGGGAGGAGGGGCTAGCCCACTTGCGTCCTGGCCCCCAAACCCTCTGGTGCCATCTGCCTGTCTCGGCACTTCTGACTCCACAGAGCCTTTCCTACACCTGGGCTGCCTGCCGTGGCAAAGTGCAGGCGTGGGGTGAGGCCATGGCTTTGTCTTTCCAGGAAAAAATGAGCCCCTGGCCGAAGCAGCAGGCCCAGGCAGAGCCTTGAGCTTGAAGCCCAGTAGGTCTGTGGCCCTCAGGGCCAGAGCAATGCTTTCAAGGCAGGGAAGCGGCCTGCAAGCTGAGTGGGAGTGGGGGAGGGGAGGGAGACAGCTGAAGCCGAGTCCAGAAGGGCGGCGATGGAAGAGCTGCAGCTGGGTCAGAGCCTGGAGGGAGGGCGGGGCCTTCACTGAGGACCCCCCCCCTCCGAGGCCAGCCCTAGGCCCCGGCGGTCGCGCATGCGCCCTTGGCCTGTGCGGTGTGTGGGGGCTTGAACCCAAGCCCGCAGGGCTCCCGGAGCGGCCAGAGAAAGAAGGGCCCATGGAGAGGTAGGCGAGGTGGGCAGGGGGCGCCACCTTACTCTCCTCAGCTCCCTGAGGGAGAGAGACAGAGACAGAGACAGAGAGAGAGATCCCTGACCTCTGAGTCTCTGCCTCCACCGCTGGCTGGTGCCAACTCACGCGCCATCCCACTTCCAGCCATCACCCCCACGCCTTCCCCGGGGCCCGCCACACCACAGAGAGGCCGGTTGGTTCCTGCTCACCTCTGTGCCGTCCCTTCCCGACCTGACCCCAGTGCAGGGGATAAGCTTCAGACAAGTCTTTCCATGTCCCTCTGCATGACAGTAGACTTCCTCCCCTCTCCCATTCCACAGGTCCACCCGGGACATCCACCTTTGTCATTAGCTCAGGAGAGGATGCAAGATGAGAATCTCTGCTATTGTGTGGGGAGACTCAGTTTCCCGGGTTTCCCCCATGGACACATGTTCTTCAGCTGGGTCTGATTTTCTCCAGACAAGCTGTCTTGGGAAGGATTTGGCCAGCCCTAAGAACCTGAAGGGAAAGGGCGGAGGGGGGTTCTCTCTCTGCCCCCGACAGCCCCGAGCTGGGTCGGTCCCTCAGACCCGGCCAGGGGCAGCCCATCCCCCGGCGCCCTTCCCCGGGGCATCCAAGGGCAGGCTCGGCGCCAGCCCCACCCCGCTCGCCACTGCCCGACCATCGTCCTCCCTCGGGGGGCCTGGGCAGGACAGGGACCCGGCTGTGGGAGGCCTCCAGATCTCAGGCCTGGCACACCGTTTACCAGGCTGCTTCCTCCTCTGACGGGGGCCCAGCACACGCCCCAGGAGACTTGGCAGCCGCCCCCAGGGCTCCAGCCTCTGGAACTCGTCCCCTTGGAAGGGGCCTGGCCCAGGTGCCAGGTTCGGCTGGTCGGCCAGCCTCCTTTGGAGAAAGCAGGCAAGCCGAGCCAGGCTTGCAGTGGCCCTGGCGTGACACCTGCCACCTCAGGCAGAGGGCCTCCCGCGTGCCCTCCATGGCGGGTTTCTCCCCGGAGCCGTGGCCTGGGCACTAGGAAGGCCGGGCCTCCCCGACTCCCGGGAGGAGGGGCTAGCCCACTTGCGCCCTGGCCCCCAAACCCTCTGGTGCCATCTGCCTGTCTCGGCACTTCTGACTCCACAGAGCCTTTCCTACACCTGGGCTGCCTGCCGTGGCAAAGTGCAGGCGTGGGGTGAGGCCATGGCTTTGTCTTTCCAGGAAAAAATGAGCCCCTGGCCGAAGCAGCAGGCCCAGGCAGAGCCTTGAGCTTGAAGCCCAGTAGGTCTGTGGCCCTCAGGGCCAGAGCAATGCTTTCAAGGCAGGGAAGCGGCCTGCAAGCTGAGTGGGAGTGGGGGAGGGGAGGGAGACAGCTGAAGCCCAGTCCAGAAGGGCGGCGATGGAAGAGCTGCAGCTGGGTCAGAGCCTGGAGGGAGGGCGGGGCCTTCACTGAGGACCCCCCCCCCCCCAGGCCAGCCCTAGGCCCCGGCGGTCGCGCATGCGCCCTTGGCCTGTGCGGTGTGTGGGGGGTTGAACCCAAGCCCGCAGGGCTCCCGGAGCGGCCAGAGAAAGAAGGGCCCATGGAGAGGTAGGCGAGGTGGGCAGGGGGCGCCACCTTACTCTCCTCAGCTCCCTGATGGAGAGAGACAGAGACAGAGACAGAGAGAGAGATCCCTGACCTCTGAGTCTCTGCCTCCACCGCTGGCTGGTGCCAACTCACGCGCCATCCCACTTCCAGCCATCACCCCCACGCCTGCCCCAGGGCCAGCCCCACCACAGAGAGGCCGGTTGGTTCCTGCTCACCTCTGTGCCGTCCCTTCCCGACCTGACCCCAGTGCAGGGGATAAGCTTCAGACAAGTCTTTCCATGTCCCTCTGCATGACAATAGACTTCCTCCCCTCTCCCATTCCACAGGCCCACCCGGGACATCCACCTTTGTCATTAGCTCAGGAGAGGATGCAAGATGAGAATCTCTGCTATTGTGTGGGGAGACTCAGTTTCCCGGGTTTCCCCCATGGACACATGTTCTTCAGCTGGGTCTGATTTTCTCCAGACAAGCTGTCTTGGGAAGGATTTGGCCAGCCCTAAGAACCTGAAGGGAAAGGGCGGAGGGGGGTTCTCTCTCTGCCCCCGACAGCCCCGAGCTGGGTCGGTCCCTCAGACCCGGCCAGGGGCAGCCCATCCCCCGGCGCCCTTCCCCGGGGCATCCAAGGGCAGGCTCGGCGCCAGCCCCACCCCGCTCGCCACTGCCCGACCATCGTCCTCCCTCGGGGGGCCTGGGCAGGACAGGGACCCGGCTGTGGGAGGCCTCCAGATCTCAGGCCTGGCACACCGTTTACCAGGCTGCTTCCTCCTCTGACGGGGGCCCAGCACACGCCCCAGGAGACTTGGCAGCCACCCCCAGGGCTCTAGCCTCTGGAACTCGTCCCCTTGGAAGGGGCCTGGCCCAGGTGCCAGGTTCGGCTGGTCGGCCAGCCTCCTTTGGAGAAAGCAGGCAAGCCGAGCCAGGCTTGCAGTGGCCCTGGCGTGACACCTGCCACCTCAGGCAGAGGGCCTCCCGCGTGCCCTCCATGGCGGGTTTCTCCCCGGAGCCGTGGCCTGGGCACTAGGAAGGCCGGGCCTCCCGACTCCCGGGAGGAGGGGCTAGCCCACTTGCGTCCTGGCCCCCAAACCCTCTGGTGCCATCTGCCTGTCTCGGCACTTCTGACTCCACAGAGCCTTTCCTACACCTGGGCTGCCTGCCGTGGCAAAGTGCAGGCGTGGGGTGAGGCCATGGCTTTGTCTTTCCAGGAAAAAATGAGCCCCTGGCCGAAGCAGCAGGCCCAGGCAGAGCCTTGAGCTTGAAGCCCAGTAGGTCTGTGGCCCTCAGGGCCAGAGCAATGCTTTCAAGGCAGGGAAGCGGCCTGCAAGCTGAGTGGGAGTGGGGGAGGGGAGGGAGACAGCTGAAGCCGAGTCCAGAAGGGCGGCGATGGAAGAGCTGCAGCTGGGTCAGAGCCTGGAGGGAGGGCGGGGCCTTCACTGAGGACCCCCCCCCTCCGAGGCCAGCCCTAGGCCCCGGCGGTCGCGCATGCGCCCTTGGCCTGTGCGGTGTGTGGGGGCTTGAACCCAAGCCCGCAGGGCTCCCGGAGCGGCCAGAGAAAGAAGGGCCCATGGAGAGGTAGGCGAGGTGGGCAGGGGGCGCCACCTTACTCTCCTCAGCTCCCTGAGGGAGAGAGACAGAGACAGAGACAGAGAGAGAGATCCCTGACCTCTGAGTCTCTGCCTCCACCGCTGGCTGGTGCCAACTCACGCGCCATCCCACTTCCAGCCATCACCCCCACGCCTTCCCCGGGCCCGCCACACCACAGAGAGGCCGGTTGGTTCCTGCTCACCTCTGTGCCGTCCCTTCCCGACCTGACCCCAGTGCAGGGGATAAGCTTCAGACAAGTCTTTCCATGTCCCTCTGCATGACAGTAGACTTCCTCCCCTCTCCCATTCCACAGGTCCACCCGGGACATCCACCTTTGTCATTAGCTCAGGAGAGGATGCAAGATGAGAATCTCTGCTATTGTGTGGGGAGACTCAGTTTCCCGGGTTTCCCCCATGGACACATGTTCTTCAGCTGGGTCTGATTTTCTCCAGACAAGCTGTCTTGGGAAGGATTTGGCCAGCCCTAAGAACCTGAAGGGAAAGGGCGGAGGGGGGTTCTCTCTCTGCCCCCGACAGCCCCGAGCTGGGTCGGTCCCTCAGACCCGGCCAGGGGCAGCCCATCCCCCGGCGCCCTTCCCCGGGGCATCCAAGGGCAGGCTCGGCGCCAGCCCCACCCCGCTCGCCACTGCCCGACCATCGTCCTCCCTCGGGGGGCCTGGGCAGGACAGGGACCCGGCTGTGGGAGGCCTCCAGATCTCAGGCCTGGCCACACCGTTTACCAGGCTGCTTCCTCCTCTGACGGGGGCCCAGCACACGCCCCAGGAGACTTGGCAGCCGCCCCCAGGGCTCCAGCCTCTGGAACTCGTCCCCTTGGAAGGGGCCTGGCCCCAGGTGCCAGGTTCGGCTGGTCGGCCAGCCTCCTTTGGAGAAAGCAGGCAAGCCGAGCCAGGCTTGCAGTGGCCCTGGCGTGACACCTGCCACCATCAGGCAGAGGGCCTCCCGCGTGCCCTCCATGGCGGGTTTCTCCCCGGAGCCGTGGCCTGGGCACTAGGAAGGCCGGGCCTCCCCGACTCCCGGGAGGAGGGGCTAGCCCACTTGCGCCCTGGCCCCCAAACCCTCTGGTGCCATCTGCCTGTCTCGGCACTTCTGACTCCACAGAGCCTTTCCTACACCTGGGCTGCCTGCCGTGGCAAAGTGCAGGCGTGGGGTGAGGCCATGGCTTTTGTCTTTCCAGGAAAAAATGAGCCCCTGGCCGAAGCAGCAGGCCCAGGCAGAGCCTTGAGCTTGAAGCCCAGTAGGTCTGTGGCCCTCAGGGCCAGAGCAATGCTTTCAAGGCAGGGAAGCGGCCTGCAAGCTGAGTGGGAGTGGGGGAGGGGAGGGAGACAGCTGAAGCCCAGTCCAGAAGGGCGGCGATGGAAGAGCTGCAGCTGGGTCAGAGCCTGGAGGGAGGGCGGGGCCTTCACTGAGGACCCCCCCCCCCCCAGGCCAGCCCTAGGCCCCGGCGGTCGCGCATGCGCCCTTGGCCTGTGCGGTGTGTGGGGGGTTGAACCCAAGCCCGCAGGGCTCCCGGAGCGGCCAGAGAAAGAAGGGCCCATGGAGAGGTAGGCGAGGTGGGCAGGGGGGCGCCACCTTACTCTCCTCAGCTCCCTGAGGGAGAGAGACAGAGACAGAGACAGAGAGAGAGATCCCTGACCTCTGAGTCTCTGCCTCCCACCGCTGGCTGGTGCCAACTCACGCCGCCATCCCACTTCCAGCCATCACCCCCACGCCTGCCCCAGGGCCAGCCCCACCACAGAGAGGCCGGTTGGTTCCTGCTCACCTCTGTGCCGTCCCTTCCCGACCTGACCCCAGTGCAGGGGATAAGCTTCAGACAAGTCTTTCCATGTCCCTCTGCATGACAATAGACTTCCTCCCCTCTCCCATTCCACAGGCCCACCCGGGACATCCACCTTTGTCATTAGCTCAGGAGAGGATGCAAGATGAGAATCTCTGCTATTGTGTGGGGAGACTCAGTTTCCCGGGTTTCCCCCATGGACACATGTTCTTCAGCTGGGTCTGATTTTCTCCAGACAAGCTGTCTTGGGAAGGATTTGGCCAGCCCTAAGAACCTGAAGGGAAAGGGCGGAGGGGGGTTCTCTCTCTGCCCCCGACAGCCCCGAGCTGGGTCGGTCCCTCAGACCCGGCCAGGGGCAGCCCATCCCCCGGCGCCCTTCCCCGGGGCATCCAAGGGCAGGCTCGGCGCCAGCCCCACCCCGCTCGCCCACTGCCCGACCATCGTCCTCCCTCGGGGGGCCTGGGCAGGACAGGGACCCGGCTGTGGGAGGCCTCCAGATCTCAGGCCTGGCACACCGTTTACCAGGCTGCTTCCTCCTCTGACGGGGGCCCAGCACACGCCCCAGGAGACTTGGCAGCCGCCCCCAGGGCTCCAGCCTCTGGAACTCGTCCCCTTGGAAGGGGCCTGGCCCAGGTGCCAGGTTCGGCTGGTCGGCCAGCCCTCCTTTGGAGAAAGCAGGCAAGCCGAGCCAGGCTTGCAGTGGCCCTGGCGTGACACCTGCCACCTCAGGCAGAGGGCCTCCGCGTGCCCTCCATGGCGGGTTTCTCCCCGGAGCCGTGGCCTGGGCACTAGGAAGGCCGGGCCTCCCCGACTCCCGGGAGGAGGGGCTAGCCCACTTGCGCCCTGGCCCCCAAACCCTCTGGTGCCATCTGCCTGTCTCGGCACTTCTGACTCCACAGAGCCTTTCCTACACCTGGGCTGCCTGCCGTGGCAAAGTGCAGGCGTGGGGTGAGGCCATGGCTTTGTCTTTCCAGGAAAAAATGAGCCCCTGGCCGAAGCAGCAGGCCCAGGCAGAGCCTTGAGCTTGAAGCCCAGTAGGTCTGTGGCCCTCAGGGCCAGAGCAATGCTTTCAAGGCAGGGAAGCGGCCTGCAAGCTGAGTGGGAGTGGGGGAGGGGAGGGAGACAGCTGAAGCCGAGTCCAGAAGGGCAGCGATGGAAGAGCTGCAGCTGGGTCAGAGCCTGGAGGGAGGGCGGGGCCTTCACTGAGGACCCCCCCCCCCGAGGCCAGCCCTAGGCCCCGGCGGTCGCGCATGCGCCCTTGGCCTGTGCGGTGTGTGGGGGGTTGAACCCAAGCCCGCAGGGCTCCCGGAGCGGCCAGAGAATGAAGGGCCCATGGAGAGGTAGGCGAGGTGGGGCAGGGGGCGGCGCCACCTTACTCTGCTCAGCTCCCTGAGGGAGAGAGAGAGAGACAGAGACAGAGAGAGAGATCCCTGACCTCTGAGTCTCTGCCTCCACCGCTGGCTGGTGCCAACTCACGCGCCATCCCACTTCCAGCCATCACCCCCACGCCTGCCCCGGGGCCAGCCCCACCACAGAGAGGCCGGTTGGTTCCTGCTCACCTCTGTGCCGTCCCTTCCCGACCTGACCCCAGTGCAGGGGATAAGCTTCAGACAAGTCTTTCCATGTCCCTCTGCATGACAATAGACTTCCTCCCCTCTCCCATTCCACAGGCCCACCGGGGACATCCACCTTTGTCATTAGCTCAGGAGAGGATGCAAGATGAGAATCTCTGCTATTGTGTGGGGAGACTCAGTTTCCCGGGTTTCCCCCATGGACACATGTTCTTCAGCTGGGTCTGATTTTCTCCAGACAAGCTGTCTTGGGAAGGATTTGGCCAGCCCTAAGAACCTGAAGGGAAAGGGCGGAGGGGGGTTCTCTCTCTGCCCCCGACAGCCCCGAGCTGGGTCGGTCCCTCAGACCCGGCCAGGGGCAGCCCATCCCCCGGCGCCCTTCCCCGGGGCATCCAAGGGCAGGCTCGGCGCCAGCCCCACCCCGCTCGCCACTGCCCGACCATCGTCCTCCCTCGGGGGGCCTGGGCAGGACAGGGACCCGGCTGTGGGAGGCCTCCAGATCTCAGGCCTGGCACAAACCGTTTACCAGGCTGCTTCCTCCTCTGACGGGGGCCCAGCACACCGCCCCAGGAGACTTGGCAGCCGCCCCCAGGGCTCTAGCCTCTGGAACTCGTCCCCTTGGAAGGGGCCTGGCCCAGGTGCCAGGTTCGGCTGGTCGGCCAGCCTCCTTTGGAGAAAGCAGGCAAGCCGAGCCAGGCTTGCAGTGGCCCTGGCGTGACACCTGCCACCTCAGGCAGAGGGCCTCCCGCGTGCCCTCCATGGCGGGTTTCTCCCCGGAGCCGTGGCCTGGGCACTAGGAAGGCCGGGCCTCCCGACTCCCGGGAGGAGGGGCTAGCCCACTGGCGCCCTGGCCCCCAAACCCTCTGGTGCCATCTGCCTGTCTCGGCACTTCTGACTCCACAGAGCCTTTCCTACACCTGGGCTGCCTGCCGTGGCAAAGTGCAGGCGTGGGGTGAGGCCATGGCTTTGTCTTTCCAGGAAAAAATGAGCCCCTGGCCGAAGCAGCAGGCCCAGGCAGAGCCTTGAGCTTGAAGCCCAGTAGGTCTGTGGCCCTCAGGGCCAGAGCCATGCTTTCAAGGCAGGGAAGCGGCCTGCAAGCTGAGTGGGAGTGGGGGGAGGGGAGGGAGACAGCTGAAGCCGAGTCCAGAAGGGCGGCGATGGAAGAGCTGCAGCTGGGTCAGAGCCTGGAGGGAGGGCGGGGCCTTCACTGAGGACCCCCCCCCCCCCCCGAGGCCAGCCCTAGGCCCCGGCGGTCGCGCATGCGCCCTTGGCCTGTGCGGTGTGTGGGGGGTTGAACCCAAGCCCGCAGGGCTCCCGGAGCGGCCAGAGAAAGAAGGGCCCATGGAGAGGTAGGCGAGGTGGGCAGGGGGCGCCACCTTACTCTCCTCAGCTCCCTGAGGGAGAGAGACAGAGACAGAGACAGAGAGAGAGATCCCTGACCTCTGAGTCTCTGCCTCCACCGCTGGCTGGTGCCAACTCACGCGCCATCCCACTTCCAGCCATCACCCCCACGCCTGCCCCGGGGCCAGCCCCACCACAGAGAGGCCGGTTGGTTCCTGCTCACCTCTGTGCCGTCCCTTCCCGACCTGACCCCAGTGCAGGGGATAAGCTTCAGACAAGTCTTTCCATGTCCCTCTGCATGACAATAGACTTCTCCCCTCTCCCATTCCACAGGCCCACCCGGGACATCCACCTTTGTCATTAGCTCAGGAGAGGATGCAAGATGAGAATCTCTGCTATTGTGTGGGGAGACTCAGTTTCCCGGGTTTCCCCCCATGGACACATGTTCTTCAGCTGGGTCTGATTTTCTCCAGACAAGCTGTCTTGGGAAGGATTTGGCCAGCCCTAAGAACCTGAAGGGAAAGGGCGGAGGGGGGTTCTCTCTCTGCCCCCCGACAGCCCCGAGCTGGGTCGGTCCCTCAGACCCGGCCAGGGGCAGCCCATCCCCCCGGCGCCCTTCCCCGGGGCATCCAAGGGCAGGCTCGGCGCCAGCCCCACCCCGCTCGCCACTGCCCGACCATCGTCCTCCCTCGGGGGGCCTGGGCAG
The DNA here is from genome assembly GCF_020826845.1 of Diceros bicornis minor. NCBI lineage: Eukaryota > Metazoa > Chordata > Mammalia > Perissodactyla > Rhinocerotidae > Diceros > Diceros bicornis. Next base: position 1,092 of record NW_026690939.1, on the reverse strand, counting down.
GACAGGGACCCGGCTGTGGGAGGCCTCCAGATCTCAGGCCTGGCACACCGTTTACCAGGCTGCTTCCTCCTCTGACGGGGGCCCAGCACACGCCCCAGGAGACTTGGCAGCCGCCCCCAGGGCTCTAGCCTCTGGAACTCGTCCCCTTGGAAGGGGCCTGGCCCAGGTGCCAGGTTCGGCTGGTCGGCCAGCCTCCTTTGGAGAAAGCAGGCAAGCCGAGCCAGGCTTGCAGTGGCCCTGGCGTGACACCTGCCACCTCAGGCAGAGGGCCTCCCGCGTGCCCTCCATGGCGGGTTTCTCCCCGGAGCCGTGGCCTGGGCACTAGGAAGGCCGGGCCTCCCCGACTCCCGGGAGGAGGGGCTAGCCCACTTGCGCCCTGGCCCCCAAACCCTCTGGTGCCATCTGCCTGTCTCGGCACTTCTGACTCCACAGAGCCTTTCCTACATCTGGGCTGCCTGCCGTGGCAAAGTGCAGGCGTGGGGTGAGGCCATGGCTTTGTCTTTCCAGGAAAAAATGAGCCCCTGGCCGAAGCAGCAGGCCCAGGCAGAGCCTTGAGCTTGAAGCCCAGTAGGTCTGTGGCCCCTCAGGGCCAGAGCAATGCTTTCAAGGCAGGGAAGCGGCCTGCAAGCTGAGTGGGAGTGGGGGAGGGGAGGGAGACAGCTGAAGCCGAGTCCAGAAGGGCGGCGATGGAAGAGCTGCAGCTGGGTCAGAGCCTGGAGGGAGGGCGGGGCCTTCACTGAGGACCCCCCCCCCCCGAGGCCAGCCCTAGGCCCCGGCGGTCGCGCATGCGCCCTTGGCCTGTGCGGTGTGTGGGGGGTTGAACCCAAGCCCGCAGGGCTCCCGGAGCGGCCAGAGAAAGAAGGGCCCATGGAGAGGTAGGCGAGGTGGGCAGGGGGCGCCACCTTACTCTCCTCAGCTCCCTGAGGGAGAGAGACAGAGACAGAGACAGAGAGAGAGATCCCTGACCTCTGAGTCTCTGCCTCCACCGCTGGCTGGTGCCAACTCACGCGCCATCCCACTTCCAGCCATCACCCCCACGCCTGCCCCGGGGCCCGCCCCACCACAGAGAGGCCGGTTGGTTCCTGCTCACCT
>NW_026690938.1:0-35895 GCF_020826845.1 Diceros bicornis minor | reverse complement strand
GTTTCAAGTAGAAAGGGAAATGGGAACAATTGTCTGTCATCTCATGTCCAGGAGATGACAAGCAACAGTCTCTCAGAGAAGAAAAAGATTTCTTTCCAACCGGTCGAACCAGCCACCTGGGCCAGGCCCCTTTCAAGTGGACGAGTTCCAGAGGAGAGAGCCCCGGGGCCTGCCGCCAAGTTTCCTGGGGCGTGTGCTGGGCCCCCTCAGAGGACCAGGCAGCCTGGCAGCCTGTGTGCCAGAGCTGAGATCTGGCGGCCTCCCACACCCGGTTCCCTGTCCTGCCCCGTCCTCCCGAGGGAGGCCGATGGTCCTGGCAGTGGCGAGTGGGGTGGGGCTGGCTGTGAAGCTTTCCTGGGATGCCCCGGGAGAGGGCGCCGGGGGATGGGCTGCCCCTGGCCAGGTCTGAGGCACTGACCCAGCTCAGGGCTGTCGGGGGCGGAGAGAGAAGCCCCTCCGCCTCTTCCCTGAAGCTTCTTATGGCTGGCCAAATCCTTCACAAGACAGGTTCGCTGGAGAAAATAATACCCAGCTTCAGAACACGTGTACAGGGGAGAAACCCGCGAAACTGAGTCTCTCAACACAATGGCAGAGATTCTCCTCCTATCTCCAGCTGCAGACAAAGGAGGATGTTGGGGGTGCGGTTTGGGCATGTGAGACTGGAGAAGACAATTGTCATGGAGAGGGACATGTAGACGATTGGATTGTCTGAACCGGTTCCCCTGCAGTGGGGTCAGGCCCGGAAGGGACAGCACGGAGGTGACCATGAAGGGGCCTCTCCGTGGTGTGGCTGGCCCCGGGGGGCCGCGCCTGGGGATGGGGATGGAGGGGGGGAAGTGGGATGGCCTGTGAGTTGGCAGCAGTGGTGGATGCAGATACTCAGAGGTCAGGGATCTCTCACTCTTTCCCTGCCTGTCTGTCTGTCTGTCTCTCACTCTCTCTCTCTCTCTCTCTCTCTTTCTCTCTCGGGGACCTGAGGAGAAGAGGTGGGCGAGCCCTGCCCGCCTCGCCTACCTGCCTTCCTCTCCCCTGGCCCCTTCTTTCTCCGGCTGCTTTGAGTGCCCTGTGGGCTTGGGTTCAACCCCTGAGGCCAAGGGCGCATGCGCCACCCGCCACCGCCAGGGCCTAGGGCGGGCCTCGGGGGTCCTCAGTGAAGGCCCCGCCCACACCGCCAGGCCAGGCCAGTCCCAGCTGAAGAAGGAACGCCAACGCCCTGCTGGACTTGGCTTCAGCTGTTGTCTCCCTCCCATCCCCCACTTGCAATCAGCTGGCCGGCCGCTTCCCTTCTTTGGAAGCGGTGGTCTGGACCTGGTGGCCAAAGGCCGACTGGGGTGCCAGGTCAAGGCTCTGCCTCGGCCAGCTGCTTTTGCCCGGGCCTCATTTCTTCCTGGAAAGGCAAAACCACGGCCTCACCCCACGCCCGCACTTGTCGACTCCAGCCAGGTGGAGGAAAGGCTCTGTGGAATCCGAAGGGCCGAGACAGGCTTATGGCCAAGCAGTGAGTGAGGCCCCAGCAGGCCGCCGGCTTGGGGAGCCGCTGCCACACGGGCAGGCCCTTCCGGCGACGGGTCCCAGCATCATCTCTGGAGTCGGGAGGGCCTGGCCTTCCTAGTGCCCAGGCCACGGCTCTGAGGAGAAATCCGCGTTGGAGGGCACGCGTGAGGCCCTCGGCCTGAGGGCGCTGGTGCCACGCCGGGGGCGACTGGAAGGCTGGCTGGGCTCGCCTGCTTTGTCCAAAGGAGGCTGGCCAACCAGCCCAACCGGCCACCTGGGCCAGGCCCCTTTCAAGTGGACAAGATCCGGGGGAAAGGGCCCTGGGGCCTGCCGCCAAGTCCCCTGGGGCGTGTGCTGGGCCCCCTCAGAGGAGGGAGCCACCTGGCAACCTGTGTGCCAGACCTTAGATCTGGCGGCCTGCCACACCCGGCTCCCTGCCCTGCCCACGCCTGCCTCCATCCACTCCACGGAGGACGATGGTGTTGGCAGTGCGAGCGGAGATAGTCGTTAGAGACTTCACTTGGAGTTGTAGTCCAAGAGCATCACAGAAGAGCACTGAGCTTGGGCTCGGCCATTTATCCGCTTTGTAACCTGGCTGAGTTTTCTAGCCACTGTACCCAGTCTCTTCATCTAGCAAATGGTGCAAAGAACAACATTGACTACGTCGGGATGCTTTCAGGGTCATGTGAGTTAAGATATGTTCCAGCACAGAGTTTACATTCAGGGTGCAGTCCTTGGCTCAGTAGAAGTGTTCGCTGCTGTTCTTATGATTTTCATTATTTCACGTCCTTATCTTCCTCGTGAGTTCCCTGTCAAACCAACCACGATCCACGGTGTCAGCAGTTTGATTCCAGGTCCCTGCTTCAAGGCCTGCAGAGGGAACCTCGTGCTCATAACCTCCTGTTTTTCTCCCAGTCTCTGGAGGGATGCATTGACCTCTAGCTTGTCTGCACTGAGGCACGGAATGGGGTCCCACACCCAACCCCGCGTCTCCTCCTTTTCATATCTGATGCTTTGGGAAGACTGCTTACTGTTCACTCGGTGGACTATACTCCCTGACATGAGCAACGCACGGGAGAGAGGCGGTAGGAAACACTGATCCATGTAGGGCTCTGAGTTGACCATAACACAGAGTACAGTTGATCAAGGGCCGAGGTAGGGTTCCTTAAGGCAAAGATCTGCCGAGATGAGGGTGTTCTGATGTGACGCCGCCTGAAAATAAAGCAAACACATAAAAGCATATGTAGTGGTCAAAGGGAAAGCACGCCACTAAAAGAATTGATCCCATGAAATACACTATTCTATTTGTTTATGTATCAAATGACTGATAGGAAAGAGCCAGGCGTAGAGATAGTAGACTTGATCAATGTCATAGAGAATTCTTTTAACAGTTGTTCATGCCTTGTGTTTTACATCATTGATTAGGGGAGTATTTTCGTCTTTTCCTTTCCTAGTGTCTCCATCTTTCTCAACTTTTCCAGGAGACATATTTACATTATCCTCTAAAATGTTAGGGAAATTTTAAAAAAGTTATGACACATTGGAAGTTGTTGATTTTGTATATGGGAGGAGCACTAGATTGCAAGTGAATTAGTGATCATTAGAGTTTTAGTTTGGTAAAAGACGGTAGTTGGAGTTGATACCAGGATGTTTGTAACCCAGTTTTTACTTCATTATTTGGTGTAGTTTTCCAAATGCCAGAGCCGGTCATTTTTAATGTAATAACTTGTCTCATTTTAGAATATGTGTTCTTGGAGAGGGTGATGCAGGTAAGTAGAAAATAATTTAATGTAGTGACTTGTTTTTCTCCAATGGATCTCTTATAAACCCAACAGCCATATAGCATTCTTTTGTCCAAATGACCTGATGGCACTTTCTTAACTTTTCTTGCTGTGACTCTAGCAATCTAGGGTCACACCACCTTCTCTCTCCTAGTCATGCTTTCAGTTGTAAGAGTGATATTGTCAATAGTACAGTGAGCAATTGGCACACACTCTACTCTTTTCTTACATGTATATATATGTATATGTGTGTGTGTCTATATTTCTCAACTGCGAACTTTGGTAACATAATTGTTAAGGTGTGAACTATTTGCAGTGCACTTAACAACTGATGGCTACACATGATTGTGTAGTGACATCACGGTTAAAACCCTTCTTTGCAACATGTGGCCCCTTTCAGTTTTATTTTCAAGGAAAGGGTTCAATGACTTTTTTCTTTTGGAAGAAGAAAGACTTGCATTTCCATCTTAGAAAATCGAGAACTGGTTTCTTGCCTTTTTTCTTTTTTTGTCCTCAGCTCCTCGTCCTACTGGTTACTAATTCACATGTCCAGTCACTTCAGATTCATGGTGCTAACCCTTTGCCTTGTTCAAGGCTCTGACTTTAATTATTCCATAATCCCTTCTGTGAAGGAGGTTTCTCTCCACGCTCATCTAGCGAGGAAGGAACCGACCCTCCTTTATGTGAACTTGGAGACAGAGGCCAAGGTGAAGCCTCGGTGCCCCTCCACACCAGTGAGCTGCAGAAGGGCTGCAGAGTCCTGTGAATCTTTGGCTCCCCTCCTGGCTCCCTCCGGAGTTGGCATTGCCTGCACGGAGGAGCCCAGCTCCTTACAATCGAATTGGTGAAGTCTCCTGAAGCCGGCTGAAGGATAAGACTGGCCGGAAAGGACATCAGCAAGCAGTGTGCTCCAAAAGTGGGTGGCAGAAACACTCAGAAGAAGAAAACCTTTCCGTTTCTCTTGTTTTCTCTTTATCTTCTCTCCCTTCCTTTTCCTTTCCTTAGATGGTACAGAGCCTGTCCACCCCCCATGGTGGCTGTTTTTCTCCTCAGAGCCCCAGGACAGAGCTGTATCTCTTAGTTGTAGGTCAACCCATGGGGGTTCTTTGCCTGGAGTCCCACGGCAGTTTATTCACATCTCTTTCATTCAAATGATTTCAGTAGTGTAATTTATCTGTTTAGGCATATCTGTCTTCCTTGCAGACCCCCAACATTTCAAGACCTTTGGGCACATAGTAGATGCTTAAGTACTTGAGTGAATCCGTGAAGATCTTTTGTTGAATACGATCTAAATAAATACAATACCTACTCAGCACACGAATGCAGGCACTTGAGAGAGAGTTTGGTGTCTGCTGAAGCAGGCTGTGGACCAGCTTAGGGGCTCAGTGCCAAAGTGACCCAATAGATTTAGACAAAATGAACGAGATAATTAACTTCAATTTTGCAATTCATGGAGAACAGGAGCAGGATATCTAGGTGTGAATCGGGACTTGATCATTCTTGTTGCATCTTTGGAAAATCCAGTCCTTTTTCTTTCTATGGAAACGTGACTGGCCAAGAGAGTGAACGGAGGACTGGCTTTTAGAAAGGCAATTTTGTCACAGGAAGTCCTGGAGGAAAATATATGGAAGGAGAGCTGCTAGAAACATGGCAGAGACGTTTTGTGTAGAAACCCTAAAATGTGGGTTTACATGCTGTCTGAAAGAGTTGTAACCCAACTTTTCTCCACTACAGATTTGAGCAGCTTTTAAATATCTAGGTATACAAAAGGATTAGAAAGGAAAATAGATCCAACTGAAAGGAATTTCGGATGGAACAATGAAATGATGCTGAAGTAAGCCAGCGCACTGAAAAGAGTTTCAGAAAGACCTGCAGTCTCTAAAGGCAGTGGGCAATGTATCCATCAGGTTTCAAGTAGAAAGGGAAATGGGAACAATTGTCTGTCATCTCATGTCCAGGAGATGACAAGCAACAGTCTCTCAGAGAAGAAAAAGATTTCTTTCCAACCGGTCGAACCAGCCACCTGGGCCAGGCCCCTTTCAAGTGGACGAGTTCCAGAGGAGAGAGCCCCGGGGCCTGCCGCCAAGTTTCCTGGGGCGTGTGCTGGGCCCCCTCAGAGGACCAGGCAGCCTGGCAGCCTGTGTGCCAGAGCTGAGATCTGGCGGCCTCCCACACCCGGTTCCCTGTCCTGCCCCGTCCTCCCGAGGGAGGCCGATGGTCCTGGCAGTGGCGAGTGGGGTGGGGCTGGCTGTGAAGCTTTCCTGGGATGCCCCGGGAGAGGGCGCCGGGGGATGGGCTGCCCCTGGCCAGGTCTGAGGCACTGACCCAGCTCAGGGCTGTCGGGGGCGGAGAGAGAAGCCCCTCCGCCTCTTCCCTGAAGCTTCTTATGGCTGGCCAAATCCTTCACAAGACAGGTTCGCTGGAGAAAATAATACCCAGCTTCAGAACACGTGTACAGGGGAGAAACCCGCGAAACTGAGTCTCTCAACACAATGGCAGAGATTCTCCTCCTATCTCCAGCTGCAGACAAAGGAGGATGTTGGGGGTGCGGTTTGGGCATGTGAGACTGGAGAAGACAATTGTCATGGAGAGGGACATGTAGACGATTGGATTGTCTGAACCGGTTCCCCTGCAGTGGGGTCAGGCCCGGAAGGGACAGCACGGAGGTGACCATGAAGGGGCCTCTCCGTGGTGTGGCTGGCCCCGGGGGGCCGCGCCTGGGGATGGGGATGGAGGGGGGGAAGTGGGATGGCCTGTGAGTTGGCAGCAGTGGTGGATGCAGATACTCAGAGGTCAGGGATCTCTCACTCTTTCCCTGCCTGTCTGTCTGTCTGTCTCTCACTCTCTCTCTCTCTCTCTCTCTCTTTCTCTCTCGGGGACCTGAGGAGAAGAGGTGGGCGAGCCCTGCCCGCCTCGCCTACCTGCCTTCCTCTCCCCTGGCCCCTTCTTTCTCCGGCTGCTTTGAGTGCCCTGTGGGCTTGGGTTCAACCCCTGAGGCCAAGGGCGCATGCGCCACCCGCCACCGCCAGGGCCTAGGGCGGGCCTCGGGGGTCCTCAGTGAAGGCCCCGCCCACCCGCCAGGCCAGGCCAGTCCCAGCTGAAGAAGGAACGCCAACGCCCTGCTGGACTTGGCTTCAGCTGTTGTCTCCCTCCCATCCCCCACTTGCAATCAGCTGGCCGGCCGCTTCCCTTCTTTGGAAGCGGTGGTCTGGACCTGGTGGCCAAAGGCCGACTGGGGTGCCAGGTCAAGGCTCTGCCTCGGCCAGCTGCTTTTGCCCGGGCCTCATTTCTTCCTGGAAAGGCAAAACCACGGCCTCACCCCACGCCCGCACTTGTCGACTCCAGCCAGGTGGAGGAAAGGCTCTGTGGAATCCGAAGGGCCGAGACAGGCTTATGGCCAAGCAGTGAGTGAGGCCCCAGCAGGCCGCCGGCTTGGGGAGCCGCTGCCACACGGGCAGGCCCTTCCGGCGACGGGTCCCAGCATCATCTCTGGAGTCGGGAGGGCCTGGCCTTCCTAGTGCCCAGGCCACGGCTCTGAGGAGAAATCCGCGTTGGAGGGCACGCGTGAGGCCCTCGGCCTGAGGGCGCTGGTGCCACGCCGGGGGCGACTGGAAGGCTGGCTGGGCTCGCCTGCTTTGTCCAAAGGAGGCTGGCCAACCAGCCCAACCGGCCACCTGGGCCAGGCCCCTTTCAAGTGGACAAGATCCGGGGGAAAGGGCCCTGGGGCCTGCCGCCAAGTCCCCTGGGGCGTGTGCTGGGCCCCCTCAGAGGAGGGAGCCACCTGGCAACCTGTGTGCCAGACCTTAGATCTGGCGGCCTGCCACACCCGGCTCCCTGCCCTGCCCACGCCTGCCTCCATCCACTCCACGGAGGACGATGGTGTTGGCAGTGCGAGCGGAGATAGTCGTTAGAGACTTCACTTGGAGTTGTAGTCCAAGAGCATCACAGAGGAGCACTGAGCTTGGGCTCGGCCATTTATCCGCTTTGTAACCTGGCTGAGTTTTCTAGCCACTGTACCCAGTCTCTTCATCTAGCAAATGGTGCAAAGAACAACATTGACTACGTCGGGATGCTTTCAGGGTCATGTGAGTTAAGATATGTTCCAGCACAGAGTTTACATTCAGGGTGCAGTCCTTGGCTCAGTAGAAGTGTTCGCTGCTGTTCTTATGATTTTCATTATTTCACGTCCTTATCTTCCTCGTGAGTTCCCTGTCAAACCAACCACGATCCACGGTGTCAGCAGTTTGATTCCAGGTCCCTGCTTCAAGGCCTGCAGAGGGAACCTCGTGCTCATAACCTCCTGTTTTTCTCCCAGTCTCTGGAGGGATGCATTGACCTCTAGCTTGTCTGCACTGAGGCACGGAATGGGGTCCCACACCCAACCCCGCGTCTCCTCCTTTTCATATCTGATGCTTTGGGAAGACTGCTTACTGTTCACTCGGTGGACTATACTCCCTGACATGAGCAACGCACGGGAGAGAGGCGGTAGGAAACACTGATCCATGTAGGGCTCTGAGTTGACCATAACACAGAGTACAGTTGATCAAGGGCCGAGGTAGGGTTCCTTAAGGCAAAGATCTGCCGAGATGAGGGTGTTCTGATGTGACGCCGCCTGAAAATAAAGCAAACACATAAAAGCATATGTAGTGGTCAAAGGGAAAGCACGCCACTAAAAGAATTGATCCCATGAAATACACTATTCTATTTGTTTATGTATCAAATGACTGATAGGAAAGAGCCAGGCGTAGAGATAGTAGACTTGATCAATGTCATAGAGAATTCTTTTAACAGTTGTTCATGCCTTGTGTTTTACATCATTGATTAGGGGAGTATTTTCGTCTTTTCCTTTCCTAGTGTCTCCATCTTTCTCAACTTTTCCAGGAGACATATTTACATTATCCTCTAAAATGTTAGGGAAATTTTAAAAAAGTTATGACACATTGGAAGTTGTTGATTTTGTATATGGGAGGAGCACTAGATTGCAAGTGAATTAGTGATCATTAGAGTTTTAGTTTGGTAAAAGACGGTAGTTGGAGTTGATACCAGGATGTTTGTAACCCAGTTTTTACTTCATTATTTGGTGTAGTTTTCCAAATGCCAGAGCCGGTCATTTTTAATGTAATAACTTGTCTCATTTTAGAATATGTGTTCTTGGAGAGGGTGATGCAGGTAAGTAGAAAATAATTTAATGTAGTGACTTGTTTTTCTCCAATGGATCTCTTATAAACCCAACAGCCATATAGCATTCTTTTGTCCAAATGACCTGATGGCACTTTCTTAACTTTTCTTGCTGTGACTCTAGCAATCTAGGGTCACACCACCTTCTCTCTCCTAGTCATGCTTTCAGTTGTAAGAGTGATATTGTCAATAGTACAGTGAGCAATTGGCACACACTCTACTCTTTTCTTACATGTATATATATGTATATGTGTGTGTGTCTATATTTCTCAACTGCGAACTTTGGTAACATAATTGTTAAGGTGTGAACTATTTGCAGTGCACTTAACAACTGATGGCTACACATGATTGTGTAGTGACATCACGGTTAAAACCCTTCTTTGCAACATGTGGCCCCTTTCAGTTTTATTTTCAAGGAAAGGGTTCAATGACTTTTTTCTTTTGGAAGAAGAAAGACTTGCATTTCCATCTTAGAAAATCGAGAACTGGTTTCTTGCCTTTTTTCTTTTTTTGTCCTCAGCTCCTCGTCCTACTGGTTACTAATTCACATGTCCAGTCACTTCAGATTCATGGTGCTAACCCTTTGCCTTGTTCAAGGCTCTGACTTTAATTATTCCATAATCCCTTCTGTGAAGGAGGTTTCTCTCCACGCTCATCTAGCGAGGAAGGAACCGACCCTCCTTTATGTGAACTTGGAGACAGAGGCCAAGGTGAAGCCTCGGTGCCCCTCCACACCAGTGAGCTGCAGAAGGGCTGCAGAGTCCTGTGAATCTTTGGCTCCCCTCCTGGCTCCCTCCGGAGTTGGCATTGCCTGCACGGAGGAGCCCAGCTCCTTACAATCGAATTGGTGAAGTCTCCTGAAGCCGGCTGAAGGATAAGACTGGCCGGAAAGGACATCAGCAAGCAGTGTGCTCCAAAAGTGGGTGGCAGAAACACTCAGAAGAAGAAAACCTTTCCGTTTCTCTTGTTTTCTCTTTATCTTCTCTCCCTTCCTTTTCCTTTCCTTAGATGGTACAGAGCCTGTCCACCCCCCATGGTGGCTGTTTTTCTCCTCAGAGCCCCAGGACAGAGCTGTATCTCTTAGTTGTAGGTCAACCCATGGGGGTTCTTTGCCTGGAGTCCCACGGCAGTTTATTCACATCTCTTTCATTCAAATGATTTCAGTAGTGTAATTTATCTGTTTAGGCATATCTGTCTTCCTTGCAGACCCCCAACATTTCAAGACCTTTGGGCACATAGTAGATGCTTAAGTACTTGAGTGAATCCGTGAAGATCTTTTGTTGAATACGATCTAAATAAATACAATACCTACTCAGCACACGAAAGCAGGCACTTGAGAGAGAGTTTGGTGTCTGCTGAAGCAGGCTGTGGACCAGCTTAGGGGCTCAGTGCCAAAGTGACCCAATAGATTTAGACAAAATGAACGAGATAATTAACTTCAATTTTGCAATTCATGGAGAACAGGAGCAGGATATCTAGGTGTGAATCGGGACTTGATCATTCTTGTTGCATCTTTGGAAAATCCAGTCCTTTTTCTTTCTATGGAAACGTGACTGGCCAAGAGAGTGAACGGAGGACTGGCTTTTAGAAAGGCAATTTTGTCACAGGAAGTCCTGGAGGAAAATATATGGAAGGAGAGCTGCTAGAAACATGGCAGAGACGTTTTGTGTAGAAACCCTAAAATGTGGGTTTACATGCTGTCTGAAAGAGTTGTAACCCAACTTTTCTCCACTACAGATTTGAGCAGCTTTTAAATATCTAGGTATACAAAAGGATTAGAAAGGAAAATAGATCCAACTGAAAGGAATTTCGGATGGAACAATGAAATGATGCTGAAGTAAGCCAGCGCACTGAAAAGAGTTTCAGAAAGACCTGCAGTCTCTAAAGGCAGTGGGCAATGTATCCATCAGGTTTCAAGTAGAAAGGGAAATGGGAACAATTGTCTGTCATCTCATGTCCAGGAGATGACAAGCAACAGTCTCTCAGAGAAGAAAAAGATTTCTTTCCAACCGGTCGAACCAGCCACCTGGGCCAGGCCCCTTTCAAGTGGACGAGTTCCAGAGGAGAGAGCCCCGGGGCCTGCCGCCAAGTTTCCTGGGGCGTGTGCTGGGCCCCCTCAGAGGACCAGGCAGCCTGGCAGCCTGTGTGCCAGAGCTGAGATCTGGCGGCCTCCCACACCCGGTTCCCTGTCCTGCCCCGTCCTCCCGAGGGAGGCCGATGGTCCTGGCAGTGGCGAGTGGGGTGGGGCTGGCTGTGAAGCTTTCCTGGGATGCCCCGGGAGAGGGCGCCGGGGGATGGGCTGCCCCTGGCCAGGTCTGAGGCACTGACCCAGCTCAGGGCTGTCGGGGGCGGAGAGAGAAGCCCCTCCGCCTCTTCCCTGAAGCTTCTTATGGCTGGCCAAATCCTTCACAAGACAGGTTCGCTGGAGAAAATAATACCCAGCTTCAGAACACGTGTACAGGGGAGAAACCCGCGAAACTGAGTCTCTCAACACAATGGCAGAGATTCTCCTCCTATCTCCAGCTGCAGACAAAGGAGGATGTTGGGGGTGCGGTTTGGGCATGTGAGACTGGAGAAGACAATTGTCATGGAGAGGGACATGTAGACGATTGGATTGTCTGAACCGGTTCCCCTGCAGTGGGGTCAGGCCCGGAAGGGACAGCACGGAGGTGACCATGAAGGGGCCTCTCCGTGGTGTGGCTGGCCCCGGGGGGCCGCGCCTGGGGATGGGGATGGAGGGGGGGAAGTGGGATGGCCTGTGAGTTGGCAGCAGTGGTGGATGCAGATACTCAGAGGTCAGGGATCTCTCACTCTTTCCCTGCCTGTCTGTCTGTCTGTCTCTCACTCTCTCTCTCTCTCTCTCTCTCTTTCTCTCTCGGGGACCTGAGGAGAAGAGGTGGGCGAGCCCTGCCCGCCTCGCCTACCTGCCTTCCTCTCCCCTGGCCCCTTCTTTCTCCGGCTGCTTTGAGTGCCCTGTGGGCTTGGGTTCAACCCCTGAGGCCAAGGGCGCATGCGCCACCCGCCACCGCCAGGGCCTAGGGCGGGCCTCGGGGGTCCTCAGTGAAGGCCCCGCCCACCCGCCAGGCCAGGCCAGTCCCAGCTGAAGAAGGAACGCCAACGCCCTGCTGGACTTGGCTTCAGCTGTTGTCTCCCTCCCATCCCCCACTTGCAATCAGCTGGCCGGCCGCTTCCCTTCTTTGGAAGCGGTGGTCTGGACCTGGTGGCCAAAGGCCGACTGGGGTGCCAGGTCAAGGCTCTGCCTCGGCCAGCTGCTTTTGCCCGGGCCTCATTTCTTCCTGGAAAGGCAAAACCACGGCCTCACCCCACGCCCGCACTTGTCGACTCCAGCCAGGTGGAGGAAAGGCTCTGTGGAATCCGAAGGGCCGAGACAGGCTTATGGCCAAGCAGTGAGTGAGGCCCCAGCAGGCCGCCGGCTTGGGGAGCCGCTGCCACACGGGCAGGCCCTTCCGGCGACGGGTCCCAGCATCATCTCTGGAGTCGGGAGGGCCTGGCCTTCCTAGTGCCCAGGCCACGGCTCTGAGGAGAAATCCGCGTTGGAGGGCACGCGTGAGGCCCTCGGCCTGAGGGCGCTGGTGCCACGCCGGGGGCGACTGGAAGGCTGGCTGGGCTCGCCTGCTTTGTCCAAAGGAGGCTGGCCAACCAGCCCAACCGGCCACCTGGGCCAGGCCCCTTTCAAGTGGACAAGATCCGGGGGAAAGGGCCCTGGGGCCTGCCGCCAAGTCCCCTGGGGCGTGTGCTGGGCCCCCTCAGAGGAGGGAGCCACCTGGCAACCTGTGTGCCAGACCTTAGATCTGGCGGCCTGCCACACCCGGCTCCCTGCCCTGCCCACGCCTGCCTCCATCCACTCCACGGAGGACGATGGTGTTGGCAGTGCGAGCGGAGATAGTCGTTAGAGACTTCACTTGGAGTTGTAGTCCAAGAGCATCACAGAGGAGCACTGAGCTTGGGCTCGGCCATTTATCCGCTTTGTAACCTGGCTGAGTTTTCTAGCCACTGTACCCAGTCTCTTCATCTAGCAAATGGTGCAAAGAACAACATTGACTACGTCGGGATGCTTTCAGGGTCATGTGAGTTAAGATATGTTCCAGCACAGAGTTTACATTCAGGGTGCAGTCCTTGGCTCAGTAGAAGTGTTCGCTGCTGTTCTTATGATTTTCATTATTTCACGTCCTTATCTTCCTCGTGAGTTCCCTGTCAAACCAACCACGATCCACGGTGTCAGCAGTTTGATTCCAGGTCCCTGCTTCAAGGCCTGCAGAGGGAACCTCGTGCTCATAACCTCCTGTTTTTCTCCCAGTCTCTGGAGGGATGCATTGACCTCTAGCTTGTCTGCACTGAGGCACGGAATGGGGTCCCACACCCAACCCCGCGTCTCCTCCTTTTCATATCTGATGCTTTGGGAAGACTGCTTACTGTTCACTCGGTGGACTATACTCCCTGACATGAGCAACGCACGGGAGAGAGGCGGTAGGAAACACTGATCCATGTAGGGCTCTGAGTTGACCATAACACAGAGTACAGTTGATCAAGGGCCGAGGTAGGGTTCCTTAAGGCAAAGATCTGCCGAGATGAGGGTGTTCTGATGTGACGCCGCCTGAAAATAAAGCAAACACATAAAAGCATATGTAGTGGTCAAAGGGAAAGCACGCCACTAAAAGAATTGATCCCATGAAATACACTATTCTATTTGTTTATGTATCAAATGACTGATAGGAAAGAGCCAGGCGTAGAGATAGTAGACTTGATCAATGTCATAGAGAATTCTTTTAACAGTTGTTCATGCCTTGTGTTTTACATCATTGATTAGGGGAGTATTTTCGTCTTTTCCTTTCCTAGTGTCTCCATCTTTCTCAACTTTTCCAGGAGACATATTTACATTATCCTCTAAAATGTTAGGGAAATTTTAAAAAAGTTATGACACATTGGAAGTTGTTGATTTTGTATATGGGAGGAGCACTAGATTGCAAGTGAATTAGTGATCATTAGAGTTTTAGTTTGGTAAAAGACGGTAGTTGGAGTTGATACCAGGATGTTTGTAACCCAGTTTTTACTTCATTATTTGGTGTAGTTTTCCAAATGCCAGAGCCGGTCATTTTTAATGTAATAACTTGTCTCATTTTAGAATATGTGTTCTTGGAGAGGGTGATGCAGGTAAGTAGAAAATAATTTAATGTAGTGACTTGTTTTTCTCCAATGGATCTCTTATAAACCCAACAGCCATATAGCATTCTTTTGTCCAAATGACCTGATGGCACTTTCTTAACTTTTCTTGCTGTGACTCTAGCAATCTAGGGTCACACCACCTTCTCTCTCCTAGTCATGCTTTCAGTTGTAAGAGTGATATTGTCAATAGTACAGTGAGCAATTGGCACACACTCTACTCTTTTCTTACATGTATATATATGTATATGTGTGTGTGTCTATATTTCTCAACTGCGAACTTTGGTAACATAATTGTTAAGGTGTGAACTATTTGCAGTGCACTTAACAACTGATGGCTACACATGATTGTGTAGTGACATCACGGTTAAAACCCTTCTTTGCAACATGTGGCCCCTTTCAGTTTTATTTTCAAGGAAAGGGTTCAATGACTTTTTTCTTTTGGAAGAAGAAAGACTTGCATTTCCATCTTAGAAAATCGAGAACTGGTTTCTTGCCTTTTTTCTTTTTTTGTCCTCAGCTCCTCGTCCTACTGGTTACTAATTCACATGTCCAGTCAATTCAGATTCATGGTGCTAACCCTTTGCCTTGTTCAAGGCTCTGACTTTAATTATTCCATAATCCCTTCTGTGAAGGAGGTTTCTCTCCACGCTCATCTAGCGAGGAAGGAACCGACCCTCCTTTATGTGAACTTGGAGACAGAGGCCAAGGTGAAGCCTCGGTGCCCCTCCACACCAGTGAGCTGCAGAAGGGCTGCAGAGTCCTGTGAATCTTTGGCTCCCCTCCTGGCTCCCTCCGGAGTTGGCATTGCCTGCACGGAGGAGCCCAGCTCCTTACAATCGAATTGGTGAAGTCTCCTGAAGCCGGCTGAAGGATAAGACTGGCCGGAAAGGACATCAGCAAGCAGTGTGCTCCAAAAGTGGGTGGCAGAAACACTCAGAAGAAGAAAACCTTTCCGTTTCTCTTGTTTTCTCTTTATCTTCTCTCCCTTCCTTTTCCTTTCCTTAGATGGTACAGAGCCTGTCCACCCCCCATGGTGGCTGTTTTTCTCCTCAGAGCCCCAGGACAGAGCTGTATCTCTTAGTTGTAGGTCAACCCATGGGGGTTCTTTGCCTGGAGTCCCACGGCAGTTTATTCACATCTCTTTCATTCAAATGATTTCAGTAGTGTAATTTATCTGTTTAGGCATATCTGTCTTCCTTGCAGACCCCCAACATTTCAAGACCTTTGGGCACATAGTAGATGCTTAAGTACTTGAGTGAATCCGTGAAGATCTTTTGTTGAATACGATCTAAATAAATACAATACCTACTCAGCACACGAATGCAGGCACTTGAGAGAGAGTTTGGTGTCTGCTGAAGCAGGCTGTGGACCAGCTTAGGGGCTCAGTGCCAAAGTGACCCAATAGATTTAGACAAAATGAACGAGATAATTAACTTCAATTTTGCAATTCATGGAGAACAGGAGCAGGATATCTAGGTGTGAATCGGGACTTGATCATTCTTGTTGCATCTTTGGAAAATCCAGTCCTTTTTCTTTCTATGGAAACGTGACTGGCCAAGAGAGTGAACGGAGGACTGGCTTTTAGAAAGGCAATTTTGTCACAGGAAGTCCTGGAGGAAAATATATGGAAGGAGAGCTGCTAGAAACATGGCAGAGACGTTTTGTGTAGAAACCCTAAAATGTGGGTTTACATGCTGTCTGAAAGAGTTGTAACCCAACTTTTCTCCACTACAGATTTGAGCAGCTTTTAAATATCTAGGTATACAAAAGGATTAGAAAGGAAAATAGATCCAACTGAAAGGAATTTCGGATGGAACAATGAAATGATGCTGAAGTAAGCCAGCGCACTGAAAAGAGTTTCAGAAAGACCTGCAGTCTCTAAAGGCAGTGGGCAATGTATCCATCAGGTTTCAAGTAGAAAGGGAAATGGGAACAATTGTCTGTCATCTCATGTCCAGGAGATGACAAGCAACAGTCTCTCAGAGAAGAAAAAGATTTCTTTCCAACCGGTCGAACCAGCCACCTGGGCCAGGCCCCTTTCAAGTGGACGAGTTCCAGAGGAGAGAGCCCCGGGGCCTGCCGCCAAGTTTCCTGGGGCGTGTGCTGGGCCCCCTCAGAGGACCAGGCAGCCTGGCAGCCTGTGTGCCAGAGCTGAGATCTGGCGGCCTCCCACACCCGGTTCCCTGTCCTGCCCCGTCCTCCCGAGGGAGGCCGATGGTCCTGGCAGTGGCGAGTGGGGTGGGGCTGGCTGTGAAGCTTTCCTGGGATGCCCCGGGAGAGGGCGCCGGGGGATGGGCTGCCCCTGGCCAGGTCTGAGGCACTGACCCAGCTCAGGGCTGTCGGGGGCGGAGAGAGAAGCCCCTCCGCCTCTTCCCTGAAGCTTCTTATGGCTGGCCAAATCCTTCACAAGACAGGTTCGCTGGAGAAAATAATACCCAGCTTCAGAACACGTGTACAGGGGAGAAACCCGCGAAACTGAGTCTCTCAACACAATGGCAGAGATTCTCCTCCTATCTCCAGCTGCAGACAAAGGAGGATGTTGGGGGTGCGGTTTGGGCATGTGAGACTGGAGAAGACAATTGTCATGGAGAGGGACATGTAGACGATTGGATTGTCTGAACCGGTTCCCCTGCAGTGGGGTCAGGCCCGGAAGGGACAGCACGGAGGTGACCATGAAGGGGCCTCTCCGTGGTGTGGCTGGCCCCGGGGGGCCGCGCCTGGGGATGGGGATGGAGGGGGGGAAGTGGGATGGCCTGTGAGTTGGCAGCAGTGGTGGATGCAGATACTCAGAGGTCAGGGATCTCTCACTCTTTCCCTGCCTGTCTGTCTGTCTGTCTCTCACTCTCTCTCTCTCTCTCTCTCTCTTTCTCTCTCGGGGACCTGAGGAGAAGAGGTGGGCGAGCCCTGCCCGCCTCGCCTACCTGCCTTCCTCTCCCCTGGCCCCTTCTTTCTCCGGCTGCTTTGAGTGCCCTGTGGGCTTGGGTTCAACCCCTGAGGCCAAGGGCGCATGCGCCACCCGCCACCGCCAGGGCCTAGGGCGGGCCTCGGGGGTCCTCAGTGAAGGCCCCGCCCACCCGCCAGGCCAGGCCAGTCCCAGCTGAAGAAGGAACGCCAACGCCCTGCTGGACTTGGCTTCAGCTGTTGTCTCCCTCCCATCCCCCACTTGCAATCAGCTGGCCGGCCGCTTCCCTTCTTTGGAAGCGGTGGTCTGGACCTGGTGGCCAAAGGCCGACTGGGGTGCCAGGTCAAGGCTCTGCCTCGGCCAGCTGCTTTTGCCCGGGCCTCATTTCTTCCTGGAAAGGCAAAACCACGGCCTCACCCCACGCCCGCACTTGTCGACTCCAGCCAGGTGGAGGAAAGGCTCTGTGGAATCCGAAGGGCCGAGACAGGCTTATGGCCAAGCAGTGAGTGAGGCCCCAGCAGGCCGCCGGCTTGGGGAGCCGCTGCCACACGGGCAGGCCCTTCCGGCGACGGGTCCCAGCATCATCTCTGGAGTCGGGAGGGCCTGGCCTTCCTAGTGCCCAGGCCACGGCTCTGAGGAGAAATCCGCGTTGGAGGGCACGCGTGAGGCCCTCGGCCTGAGGGCGCTGGTGCCACGCCGGGGGCGACTGGAAGGCTGGCTGGGCTCGCCTGCTTTGTCCAAAGGAGGCTGGCCAACCAGCCCAACCGGCCACCTGGGCCAGGCCCCTTTCAAGTGGACAAGATCCGGGGGAAAGGGCCCTGGGGCCTGCCGCCAAGTCCCCTGGGGCGTGTGCTGGGCCCCCTCAGAGGAGGGAGCCACCTGGCAACCTGTGTGCCAGACCTTAGATCTGGCGGCCTGCCACACCCGGCTCCCTGCCCTGCCCACGCCTGCCTCCATCCACTCCACGGAGGACGATGGTGTTGGCAGTGCGAGCGGAGATAGTCGTTAGAGACTTCACTTGGAGTTGTAGTCCAAGAGCATCACAGAGGAGCACTGAGCTTGGGCTCGGCCATTTATCCGCTTTGTAACCTGGCTGAGTTTTCTAGCCACTGTACCCAGTCTCTTCATCTAGCAAATGGTGCAAAGAACAACATTGACTACGTCGGGATGCTTTCAGGGTCATGTGAGTTAAGATATGTTCCAGCACAGAGTTTACATTCAGGGTGCAGTCCTTGGCTCAGTAGAAGTGTTCGCTGCTGTTCTTATGATTTTCATTATTTCACGTCCTTATCTTCCTCGTGAGTTCCCTGTCAAACCAACCACGATCCACGGTGTCAGCAGTTTGATTCCAGGTCCCTGCTTCAAGGCCTGCAGAGGGAACCTCGTGCTCATAACCTCCTGTTTTTCTCCCAGTCTCTGGAGGGATGCATTGACCTCTAGCTTGTCTGCACTGAGGCACGGAATGGGGTCCCACACCCAACCCCGCGTCTCCTCCTTTTCATATCTGATGCTTTGGGAAGACTGCTTACTGTTCACTCGGTGGACTATACTCCCTGACATGAGCAACGCACGGGAGAGAGGCGGTAGGAAACACTGATCCATGTAGGGCTCTGAGTTGACCATAACACAGAGTACAGTTGATCAAGGGCCGAGGTAGGGTTCCTTAAGGCAAAGATCTGCCGAGATGAGGGTGTTCTGATGTGACGCCGCCTGAAAATAAAGCAAACACATAAAAGCATATGTAGTGGTCAAAGGGAAAGCACGCCACTAAAAGAATTGATCCCATGAAATACACTATTCTATTTGTTTATGTATCAAATGACTGATAGGAAAGAGCCAGGCGTAGAGATAGTAGACTTGATCAATGTCATAGAGAATTCTTTTAACAGTTGTTCATGCCTTGTGTTTTACATCATTGATTAGGGGAGTATTTTCGTCTTTTCCTTTCCTAGTGTCTCCATCTTTCTCAACTTTTCCAGGAGACATATTTACATTATCCTCTAAAATGTTAGGGAAATTTTAAAAAAGTTATGACACATTGGAAGTTGTTGATTTTGTATATGGGAGGAGCACTAGATTGCAAGTGAATTAGTGATCATTAGAGTTTTAGTTTGGTAAAAGACGGTAGTTGGAGTTGATACCAGGATGTTTGTAACCCAGTTTTTACTTCATTATTTGGTGTAGTTTTCCAAATGCCAGAGCCGGTCATTTTTAATGTAATAACTTGTCTCATTTTAGAATATGTGTTCTTGGAGAGGGTGATGCAGGTAAGTAGAAAATAATTTAATGTAGTGACTTGTTTTTCTCCAATGGATCTCTTATAAACCCAACAGCCATATAGCATTCTTTTGTCCAAATGACCTGATGGCACTTTCTTAACTTTTCTTGCTGTGACTCTAGCAATCTAGGGTCACACCACCTTCTCTCTCCTAGTCATGCTTTCAGTTGTAAGAGTGATATTGTCAATAGTACAGTGAGCAATTGGCACACACTCTACTCTTTTCTTACATGTATATATATGTATATGTGTGTGTGTCTATATTTCTCAACTGCGAACTTTGGTAACATAATTGTTAAGGTGTGAACTATTTGCAGTGCACTTAACAACTGATGGCTACACATGATTGTGTAGTGACATCACGGTTAAAACCCTTCTTTGCAACATGTGGCCCCTTTCAGTTTTATTTTCAAGGAAAGGGTTCAATGACTTTTTTCTTTTGGAAGAAGAAAGACTTGCATTTCCATCTTAGAAAATCGAGAACTGGTTTCTTGCCTTTTTTCTTTTTTTGTCCTCAGCTCCTCGTCCTACTGGTTACTAATTCACATGTCCAGTCACTTCAGATTCATGGTGCTAACCCTTTGCCTTGTTCAAGGCTCTGACTTTAATTATTCCATAATCCCTTCTGTGAAGGAGGTTTCTCTCCACGCTCATCTAGCGAGGAAGGAACCGACCCTCCTTTATGTGAACTTGGAGACAGAGGCCAAGGTGAAGCCTCGGTGCCCCTCCACACCAGTGAGCTGCAGAAGGGCTTGCAGAGTCCTGTGAATCTTTGGCTCCCCTCCTGGCTCCCTCCGGAGTTGGCATTGCCTGCACGGAGGAGCCCAGCTCCTTACAATCGAATTGGTGAAGTCTCCTGAAGCCGGCTGAAGGATAAGACTGGCCGGAAAGGACATCAGCAAGCAGTGTGCTCCAAAAGTGGGTGGCAGAAACACTCAGAAGAAGAAAACCTTTCCGTTTCTCTTGTTTTCTCTTTATCTTCTCTCCCTTCCTTTTCCTTTCCTTAGATGGTACAGAGCCTGTCCACCCCCCATGGTGGCTGTTTTTCTCCTCAGAGCCCCAGGACAGAGCTGTATCTCTTAGTTGTAGGTCAACCCATGGGGGTTCTTTGCCTGGAGTCCCACGGCAGTTTATTCACATCTCTTTCATTCAAATGATTTCAGTAGTGTAATTTATCTGTTTAGGCATATCTGTCTTCCTTGCAGACCCCCAACATTTCAAGACCTTTGGGCACATAGTAGATGCTTAAGTACTTGAGTGAATCCGTGAAGATCTTTTGTTGAATACGATCTAAATAAATACAATACCTACTCAGCACACGAATGCAGGCACTTGAGAGAGAGTTTGGTGTCTGCTGAAGCAGGCTGTGGACCAGCTTAGGGGCTCAGTGCCAAAGTGACCCAATAGATTTAGACAAAATGAACGAGATAATTAACTTCAATTTTGCAATTCATGGAGAACAGGAGCAGGATATCTAGGTGTGAATCGGGACTTGATCATTCTTGTTGCATCTTTGGAAAATCCAGTCCTTTTTCTTTCTATGGAAACGTGACTGGCCAAGAGAGTGAACGGAGGACTGGCTTTTAGAAAGGCAATTTTGTCACAGGAAGTCCTGGAGGAAAATATATGGAAGGAGAGCTGCTAGAAACATGGCAGAGACGTTTTGTGTAGAAACCCTAAAATGTGGGTTTACATGCTGTCTGAAAGAGTTGTAACCCAACTTTTCTCCACTACAGATTTGAGCAGCTTTTAAATATCTAGGTATACAAAAGGATTAGAAAGGAAAATAGATCCAACTGAAAGGAATTTCGGATGGAACAATGAAATGATGCTGAAGTAAGCCAGCGCACTGAAAAGAGTTTCAGAAAGACCTGCAGTCTCTAAAGGCAGTGGGCAATGTATCCATCAGGTTTCAAGTAGAAAGGGAAATGGGAACAATTGTCTGTCATCTCATGTCCAGGAGATGACAAGCAACAGTCTCTCAGAGAAGAAAAAGATTTCTTTCCAACCGGTCGAACCAGCCACCTGGGCCAGGCCCCTTTCAAGTGGACGAGTTCCAGAGGAGAGAGCCCCGGGGCCTGCCGCCAAGTTTCCTGGGGCGTGTGCTGGGCCCCCTCAGAGGACCAGGCAGCCTGGCAGCCTGTGTGCCAGAGCTGAGATCTGGCGGCCTCCCACACCCGGTTCCCTGTCCTGCCCCGTCCTCCCGAGGGAGGCCGATGGTCCTGGCAGTGGCGAGTGGGGTGGGGCTGGCTGTGAAGCTTTCCTGGGATGCCCCGGGAGAGGGCGCCGGGGGATGGGCTGCCCCTGGCCAGGTCTGAGGCACTGACCCAGCTCAGGGCTGTCGGGGGCGGAGAGAGAAGCCCCTCCGCCTCTTCCCTGAAGCTTCTTATGGCTGGCCAAATCCTTCACAAGACAGGTTCGCTGGAGAAAATAATACCCAGCTTCAGAACACGTGTACAGGGGAGAAACCCGCGAAACTGAGTCTCTCAACACAATGGCAGAGATTCTCCTCCTATCTCCAGCTGCAGACAAAGGAGGATGTTGGGGGTGCGGTTTGGGCATGTGAGACTGGAGAAGACAATTGTCATGGAGAGGGACATGTAGACGATTGGATTGTCTGAACCGGTTCCCCTGCAGTGGGGTCAGGCCCGGAAGGGACAGCACGGAGGTGACCATGAAGGGGCCTCTCCGTGGTGTGGCTGGCCCCGGGGGGGCCGCGCCTGGGGATGGGGATGGAGGGGGGGAAGTGGGATGGCCTGTGAGTTGGCAGCAGTGGTGGATGCAGATACTCAGAGGTCAGGGATCTCTCACTCTTTCCCTGCCTGTCTGTCTGTCTGTCTCTCACTCTCTCTCTCTCTCTCTCTCTCTTTCTCTCTCGGGGACCTGAGGAGAAGAGGTGGGCGAGCCCTGCCCGCCTCGCCTACCTGCCTTCCTCTCCCCTGGCCCCTTCTTTCTCCGGCTGCTTTGAGTGCCCTGTGGGCTTGGGTTCAACCCCTGAGGCCAAGGGCGCATGCGCCACCCGCCACCGCCAGGGCCTAGGGCGGGCCTCGGGGGTCCTCAGTGAAGGCCCCGCCCACCCGCCAGGCCAGGCCAGTCCCAGCTGAAGAAGGAACGCCAACGCCCTGCTGGACTTGGCTTCAGCTGTTGTCTCCCTCCCATCCCCCACTTGCAATCAGCTGGCCGGCCGCTTCCCTTCTTTGGAAGCGGTGGTCTGGACCTGGTGGCCAAAGGCCGACTGGGGTGCCAGGTCAAGGCTCTGCCTCGGCCAGCTGCTTTTGCCCGGGCCTCATTTCTTCCTGGAAAGGCAAAACCACGGCCTCACCCCACGCCCGCACTTGTCGACTCCAGCCAGGTGGAGGAAAGGCTCTGTGGAATCCGAAGGGCCGAGACAGGCTTATGGCCAAGCAGTGAGTGAGGCCCCAGCAGGCCGCCGGCTTGGGGAGCCGCTGCCACACGGGCAGGCCCTTCCGGCGACGGGTCCCAGCATCATCTCTGGAGTCGGGAGGGCCTGGCCTTCCTAGTGCCCAGGCCACGGCTCTGAGGAGAAATCCGCGTTGGAGGGCACGCGTGAGGCCCTCGGCCTGAGGGCGCTGGTGCCACGCCGGGGGCGACTGGAAGGCTGGCTGGGCTCGCCTGCTTTGTCCAAAGGAGGCTGGCCAACCAGCCCAACCGGCCACCTGGGCCAGGCCCCTTTCAAGTGGACAAGATCCGGGGAAAAGGGCCCTGGGGCCTGCCGCCAAGTCCCCTGGGGCGTGTGCTGGGCCCCCTCAGAGGAGGGAGCCACCTGGCAACCTGTGTGCCAGACCTTAGATCTGGCGGCCTGCCACACCCGGCTCCCTGCCCTGCCCACGCCTGCCTCCATCCACTCCACGGAGGACGATGGTGTTGGCAGTGCGAGCGGAGATAGTCGTTAGAGACTTCACTTGGAGTTGTAGTCCAAGAGCATCACAGAGGAGCACTGAGCTTGGGCTCGGCCATTTATCCGCTTTGTAACCTGGCTGAGTTTTCTAGCCACTGTACCCAGTCTCTTCATCTAGCAAATGGTGCAAAGAACAACATTGACTACGTCGGGATGCTTTCAGGGTCATGTGAGTTAAGATATGTTCCAGCACAGAGTTTACATTCAGGGTGCAGTCCTTGGCTCAGTAGAAGTGTTCGCTGCTGTTCTTATGATTTTCATTATTTCACGTCCTTATCTTCCTCGTGAGTTCCCTGTCAAACCAACCACGATCCACGGTGTCAGCAGTTTGATTCCAGGTCCCTGCTTCAAGGCCTGCAGAGGGAACCTCGTGCTCATAACCTCCTGTTTTTCTCCCAGTCTCTGGAGGGATGCATTGACCTCTAGCTTGTCTGCACTGAGGCACGGAATGGGGTCCCACACCCAACCCCGCGTCTCCTCCTTTTCATATCTGATGCTTTGGGAAGACTGCTTACTGTTCACTCGGTGGACTATACTCCCTGACATGAGCAACGCACGGGAGAGAGGCGGTAGGAAACACTGATCCATGTAGGGCTCTGAGTTGACCATAACACAGAGTACAGTTGATCAAGGGCCGAGGTAGGGTTCCTTAAGGCAAAGATCTGCCGAGATGAGGGTGTTCTGATGTGACGCCGCCTGAAAATAAAGCAAACACATAAAAGCATATGTAGTGGTCAAAGGGAAAGCACGCCACTAAAAGAATTGATCCCATGAAATACACTATTCTATTTGTTTATGTATCAAATGACTGATAGGAAAGAGCCAGGCGTAGAGATAGTAGACTTGATCAATGTCATAGAGAATTCTTTTAACAGTTGTTCATGCCTTGTGTTTTACATCATTGATTAGGGGAGTATTTTCGTCTTTTCCTTTCCTAGTGTCTCCATCTTTCTCAACTTTTCCAGGAGACATATTTACATTATCCTCTAAAATGTTAGGGAAATTTTAAAAAAGTTATGACACATTGGAAGTTGTTGATTTTGTATATGGGAGGAGCACTAGATTGCAAGTGAATTAGTGATCATTAGAGTTTTAGTTTGGTAAAAGACGGTAGTTGGAGTTGATACCAGGATGTTTGTAACCCAGTTTTTACTTCATTATTTGGTGTAGTTTTCCAAATGCCAGAGCCGGTCATTTTTAATGTAATAACTTGTCTCATTTTAGAATATGTGTTCTTGGAGAGGGTGATGCAGGTAAGTAGAAAATAATTTAATGTAGTGACTTGTTTTTCTCCAATGGATCTCTTATAAACCCAACAGCCATATAGCATTCTTTTGTCCAAATGACCTGATGGCACTTTCTTAACTTTTCTTGCTGTGACTCTAGCAATCTAGGGTCACACCACCTTCTCTCTCCTAGTCATGCTTTCAGTTGTAAGAGTGATATTGTCAATAGTACAGTGAGCAATTGGCACACACTCTACTCTTTTCTTACATGTATATATATGTATATGTGTGTGTGTCTATATTTCTCAACTGCGAACTTTGGTAACATAATTGTTAAGGTGTGAACTATTTGCAGTGCACTTAACAACTGATGGCTACACATGATTGTGTAGTGACATCACGGTTAAAACCCTTCTTTGCAACATGTGGCCCCTTTCAGTTTTATTTTCAAGGAAAGGGTTCAATGACTTTTTTCTTTTGGAAGAAGAAAGACTTGCATTTCCATCTTAGAAAATCGAGAACTGGTTTCTTGCCTTTTTTCTTTTTTTGTCCTCAGCTCCTCGTCCTACTGGTTACTAATTCACATGTCCAGTCACTTCAGATTCATGGTGCTAACCCTTTGCCTTGTTCAAGGCTCTGACTTTAATTATTCCATAATCCCTTCTGTGAAGGAGGTTTCTCTCCACGCTCATCTAGCGAGGAAGGAACCGACCCTCCTTTATGTGAACTTGGAGACAGAGGCCAAGGTGAAGCCTCGGTGCCCCTCCACACCAGTGAGCTGCAGAAGGGCTTGCAGAGTCCTGTGAATCTTTGGCTCCCCTCCTGGCTCCCTCCGGAGTTGGCATTGCCTGCACGGAGGAGCCCAGCTCCTTACAATCGAATTGGTGAAGTCTCCTGAAGCCGGCTGAAGGATAAGACTGGCCGGAAAGGACATCAGCAAGCAGTGTGCTCCAAAAGTGGGTGGCAGAAACACTCAGAAGAAGAAAACCTTTCCGTTTCTCTTGTTTTCTCTTTATCTTCTCTCCCTTCCTTTTCCTTTCCTTAGATGGTACAGAGCCTGTCCACCCCCCATGGTGGCTGTTTTTCTCCTCAGAGCCCCAGGACAGAGCTGTATCTCTTAGTTGTAGGTCAACCCATGGGGGTTCTTTGCCTGGAGTCCCACGGCAGTTTATTCACATCTCTTTCATTCAAATGATTTCAGTAGTGTAATTTATCTGTTTAGGCATATCTGTCTTCCTTGCAGACCCCCAACATTTCAAGACCTTTGGGCACATAGTAGATGCTTAAGTACTTGAGTGAATCCGTGAAGATCTTTTGTTGAATACGATCTAAATAAATACAATACCTACTCAGCACACGAATGCAGGCACTTGAGAGAGAGTTTGGTGTCTGCTGAAGCAGGCTGTGGACCAGCTTAGGGGCTCAGTGCCAAAGTGACCCAATAGATTTAGACAAAATGAACGAGATAATTAACTTCAATTTTGCAATTCATGGAGAACAGGAGCAGGATATCTAGGTGTGAATCGGGACTTGATCATTCTTGTTGCATCTTTGGAAAATCCAGTCCTTTTTCTTTCTATGGAAACGTGACTGGCCAAGAGAGTGAACGGAGGACTGGCTTTTAGAAAGGCAATTTTGTCACAGGAAGTCCTGGAGGAAAATATATGGAAGGAGAGCTGCTAGAAACATGGCAGAGACGTTTTGTGTAGAAACCCTAAAATGTGGGTTTACATGCTGTCTGAAAGAGTTGTAACCCAACTTTTCTCCACTACAGATTTGAGCAGCTTTTAAATATCTAGGTATACAAAAGGATTAGAAAGGAAAATAGATCCAACTGAAAGGAATTTCGGATGGAACAATGAAATGATGCTGAAGTAAGCCAGCGCACTGAAAAGAGTTTCAGAAAGACCTGCAGTCTCTAAAGGCAGTGGGCAATGTATCCATCAGGTTTCAAGTAGAAAGGGAAATGGGAACAATTGTCTGTCATCTCATGTCCAGGAGATGACAAGCAACAGTCTCTCAGAGAAGAAAAAGATTTCTTTCCAACCGGTCGAACCAGCCACCTGGGCCAGGCCCCTTTCAAGTGGACGAGTTCCAGAGGAGAGAGCCCCGGGGCCTGCCGCCAAGTTTCCTGGGGCGTGTGCTGGGCCCCCTCAGAGGACCAGGCAGCCTGGCAGCCTGTGTGCCAGAGCTGAGATCTGGCGGCCTCCCACACCCGGTTCCCTGTCCTGCCCCGTCCTCCCGAGGGAGGCCGATGGTCCTGGCAGTGGCGAGTGGGGTGGGGCTGGCTGTGAAGCTTTCCTGGGATGCCCCGGGAGAGGGCGCCGGGGGATGGGCTGCCCCTGGCCAGGTCTGAGGCACTGACCCAGCTCAGGGCTGTCGGGGGCGGAGAGAGAAGCCCCTCCGCCTCTTCCCTGAAGCTTCTTATGGCTGGCCAAATCCTTCACAAGACAGGTTCGCTGGAGAAAATAATACCCAGCTTCAGAACACGTGTACAGGGGAGAAACCCGCGAAACTGAGTCTCTCAACACAATGGCAGAGATTCTCCTCCTATCTCCAGCTGCAGACAAAGGAGGATGTTGGGGGTGCGGTTTGGGCATGTGAGACTGGAGAAGACAATTGTCATGGAGAGGGACATGTAGACGATTGGATTGTCTGAACCGGTTCCCCTGCAGTGGGGTCAGGCCCGGAAGGGACAGCACGGAGGTGACCATGAAGGGGCCTCTCCGTGGTGTGGCTGGCCCCGGGGGGCCGCGCCTGGGGATGGGGATGGAGGGGGGGAAGTGGGATGGCCTGTGAGTTGGCAGCAGTGGTGGATGCAGATACTCAGAGGTCAGGGATCTCTCACTCTTTCCCTGCCTGTCTGTCTGTCTGTCTCTCACTCTCTCTCTCTCTCTCTCTCTCTTTCTCTCTCGGGGACCTGAGGAGAAGAGGTGGGCGAGCCCTGCCCGCCTCGCCTACCTGCCTTCCTCTCCCCTGGCCCCTTCTTTCTCCGGCTGCTTTGAGTGCCCTGTGGGCTTGGGTTCAACCCCTGAGGCCAAGGGCGCATGCGCCACCCGCCACCGCCAGGGCCTAGGGCGGGCCTCGGGGGTCCTCAGTGAAGGCCCCGCCCACCCGCCAGGCCAGGCCAGTCCCAGCTGAAGAAGGAACGCCAACGCCCTGCTGGACTTGGCTTCAGCTGTTGTCTCCCTCCCATCCCCCACTTGCAATCAGCTGGCCGGCCGCTTCCCTTCTTTGGAAGCGGTGGTCTGGACCTGGTGGCCAAAGGCCGACTGGGGTGCCAGGTCAAGGCTCTGCCTCGGCCAGCTGCTTTTGCCCGGGCCTCATTTCTTCCTGGAAAGGCAAAACCACGGCCTCACCCCACGCCCGCACTTGTCGACTCCAGCCAGGTGGAGGAAAGGCTCTGTGGAATCCGAAGGGCCGAGACAGGCTTATGGCCAAGCAGTGAGTGAGGCCCCAGCAGGCCGCCGGCTTGGGGAGCCGCTGCCACACGGGCAGGCCCTTCCGGCGACGGGTCCCAGCATCATCTCTGGAGTCGGGAGGGCCTGGCCTTCCTAGTGCCCAGGCCACGGCTCTGAGGAGAAATCCGCGTTGGAGGGCACGCGTGAGGCCCTCGGCCTGAGGGCGCTGGTGCCACGCCGGGGGCGACTGGAAGGCTGGCTGGGCTCGCCTGCTTTGTCCAAAGGAGGCTGGCCAACCAGCCCAACCGGCCACCTGGGCCAGGCCCCTTTCAAGTGGACAAGATCCGGGGGAAAGGGCCCTGGGGCCTGCCGCCAAGTCCCCTGGGGCATGTGCTGGGCCCCCTCAGAGGAGGGAGCCACCTGGCAACCTGTGTGCCAGACCTTAGATCTGGCGGCCTGCCACACCCGGCTCCCTGCCCTGCCCACGCCTGCCTCCATCCACTCCACGGAGGACGATGGTGTTGGCAGTGCGAGCGGAGATAGTCGTTAGAGACTTCACTTGGAGTTGTAGTCCAAGAGCATCACAGAGGAGCACTGAGCTTGGGCTCGGCCATTTATCCGCTTTGTAACCTGGCTGAGTTTTCTAGCCACTGTACCCAGTCTCTTCATCTAGCAAATGGTGCAAAGAACAACATTGACTACGTCGGGATGCTTTCAGGGTCATGTGAGTTAAGATATGTTCCAGCACAGAGTTTACATTCAGGGTGCAGTCCTTGGCTCAGTAGAAGTGTTCGCTGCTGTTCTTATGATTTTCATTATTTCACGTCCTTATCTTCCTCGTGAGTTCCCTGTCAAACCAACCACGATCCACGGTGTCAGCAGTTTGATTCCAGGTCCCTGCTTCAAGGCCTGCAGAGGGAACCTCGTGCTCATAACCTCCTGTTTTTCTCCCAGTCTCTGGAGGGATGCATTGACCTCTAGCTTGTCTGCACTGAGGCACGGAATGGGGTCCCACACCCAACCCCGCGTCTCCTCCTTTTCATATCTGATGCTTTGGGAAGACTGCTTACTGTTCACTCGGTGGACTATACTCCCTGACATGAGCAACGCACGGGAGAGAGGCGGTAGGAAACACTGATCCATGTAGGGCTCTGAGTTGACCATAACACAGAGTACAGTTGATCAAGGGCCGAGGTAGGGTTCCTTAAGGCAAAGATCTGCCGAGATGAGGGTGTTCTGATGTGACGCCGCCTGAAAATAAAGCAAACACATAAAAGCATATGTAGTGGTCAAAGGGAAAGCACGCCACTAAAAGAATTGATCCCATGAAATACACTATTCTATTTGTTTATGTATCAAATGACTGATAGGAAAGAGCCAGGCGTAGAGATAGTAGACTTGATCAATGTCATAGAGAATTCTTTTAACAGTTGTTCATGCCTTGTGTTTTACATCATTGATTAGGGGAGTATTTTCGTCTTTTCCTTTCCTAGTGTCTCCATCTTTCTCAACTTTTCCAGGAGACATATTTACATTATCCTCTAAAATGTTAGGGAAATTTTAAAAAAGTTATGACACATTGGAAGTTGTTGATTTTGTATATGGGAGGAGCACTAGATTGCAAGTGAATTAGTGATCATTAGAGTTTTAGTTTGGTAAAAGACGGTAGTTGGAGTTGATACCAGGATGTTTGTAACCCAGTTTTTACTTCATTATTTGGTGTAGTTTTCCAAATGCCAGAGCCGGTCATTTTTAATGTAATAACTTGTCTCATTTTAGAATATGTGTTCTTGGAGAGGGTGATGCAGGTAAGTAGAAAATAATTTAATGTAGTGACTTGTTTTTCTCCAATGGATCTCTTATAAACCCAACAGCCATATAGCATTCTTTTGTCCAAATGACCTGATGGCACTTTCTTAACTTTTCTTGCTGTGACTCTAGCAATCTAGGGTCACACCACCTTCTCTCTCCTAGTCATGCTTTCAGTTGTAAGAGTGATATTGTCAATAGTACAGTGAGCAATTGGCACACACTCTACTCTTTTCTTACATGTATATATATGTATATGTGTGTGTGTCTATATTTCTCAACTGCGAACTTTGGTAACATAATTGTTAAGGTGTGAACTATTTGCAGTGCACTTAACAACTGATGGCTACACATGATTGTGTAGTGACATCACGGTTAAAACCCTTCTTTGCAACATGTGGCCCCTTTCAGTTTTATTTTCAAGGAAAGGGTTCAATGACTTTTTTCTTTTGGAAGAAGAAAGACTTGCATTTCCATCTTAGAAAATCGAGAACTGGTTTCTTGCCTTTTTTCTTTTTTTGTCCTCAGCTCCTCGTCCTACTGGTTACTAATTCACATGTCCAGTCACTTCAGATTCATGGTGCTAACCCTTTGCCTTGTTCAAGGCTCTGACTTTAATTATTCCATAATCCCTTCTGTGAAGGAGGTTTCTCTCCACGCTCATCTAGCGAGGAAGGAACCGACCCTCCTTTATGTGAACTTGGAGACAGAGGCCAAGGTGAAGCCTCGGTGCCCCTCCACACCAGTGAGCTGCAGAAGGGCTGCAGAGTCCTGTGAATCTTTGGCTCCCCTCCTGGCTCCCTCCGGAGTTGGCATTGCCTGCACGGAGGAGCCCAGCTCCTTACAATCGAATTGGTGAAGTCTCCTGAAGCCGGCTGAAGGATAAGACTGGCCGGAAAGGACATCAGCAAGCAGTGTGCTCCAAAAGTGGGTGGCAGAAACACTCAGAAGAAGAAAACCTTTCCGTTTCTCTTGTTTTCTCTTTATCTTCTCTCCCTTCCTTTTCCTTTCCTTAGATGGTACAGAGCCTGTCCACCCCCCATGGTGGCTGTTTTTCTCCTCAGAGCCCCAGGACAGAGCTGTATCTCTTAGTTGTAGGTCAACCCATGGGGGTTCTTTGCCTGGAGTCCCACGGCAGTTTATTCACATCTCTTTCATTCAAATGATTTCAGTAGTGTAATTTATCTGTTTAGGCATATCTGTCTTCCTTGCAGACCCCCAACATTTCAAGACCTTTGGGCACATAGTAGATGCTTAAGTACTTGAGTGAATCCGTGAAGATCTTTTGTTGAATACGATCTAAATAAATACAATACCTACTCAGCACACGAATGCAGGCACTTGAGAGAGAGTTTGGTGTCTGCTGAAGCAGGCTGTGGACCAGCTTAGGGGCTCAGTGCCAAAGTGACCCAATAGATTTAGACAAAATGAACGAGATAATTAACTTCAATTTTGCAATTCATGGAGAACAGGAGCAGGATATCTAGGTGTGAATCGGGACTTGATCATTCTTGTTGCATCTTTGGAAAATCCAGTCCTTTTTCTTTCTATGGAAACGTGACTGGCCAAGAGAGTGAACGGAGGACTGGCTTTTAGAAAGGCAATTTTGTCACAGGAAGTCCTGGAGGAAAATATATGGAAGGAGAGCTGCTAGAAACATGGCAGAGACGTTTTGTGTAGAAACCCTAAAATGTGGGTTTACATGCTGTCTGAAAGAGTTGTAACCCAACTTTTCTCCACTACAGATTTGAGCAGCTTTTAAATATCTAGGTATACAAAAGGATTAGAAAGGAAAATAGATCCAACTGAAAGGAATTTCGGATGGAACAATGAAATGATGCTGAAGTAAGCCAGCGCACTGAAAAGAGTTTCAGAAAGACCTGCAGTCTCTAAAGGCAGTGGGCAATGTATCCATCAGGTTTCAAGTAGAAAGGGAAATGGGAACAATTGTCTGTCATCTCATGTCCAGGAGATGACAAGCAACAGTCTCTCAGAGAAGAAAAAAGATTTCTTTCCAACCGGTCGAACCAGCCACCTGGGCCAGGCCCCTTTCAAGTGGACGAGTTCCAGAGGAGAGAGCCCCGGGGCCTGCCGCCAAGTTTCCTGGGGCGTGTGCTGGGCCCCCTCAGAGGACCAGGCAGCCTGGCAGCCTGTGTGCCAGAGCTGAGATCTGGCGGCCTCCCACACCCGGTTCCCTGTCCTGCCCCGTCCTCCCGAGGGAGGCCGATGGTCCTGGCAGTGGCGAGTGGGGTGGGGCTGGCTGTGAAGCTTTCCTGGGATGCCCCGGGAGAGGGCGCCGGGGGATGGGCTGCCCCTGGCCAGGTCTGAGGCACTGACCCAGCTCAGGGCTGTCGGGGGCGGAGAGAGAAGCCCCTCCGCCTCTTCCCTGAAGCTTCTTATGGCTGGCCAAATCCTTCACAAGACAGGTTCGCTGGAGAAAATAATACCCAGCTTCAGAACACGTGTACAGGGGAGAAACCCGCGAAACTGAGTCTCTCAACACAATGGCAGAGATTCTCCTCCTATCTCCAGCTGCAGACAAAGGAGGATGTTGGGGGTGCGGTTTGGGCATGTGAGACTGGAGAAGACAATTGTCATGGAGAGGGACATGTAGACGATTGGATTGTCTGAACCGGTTCCCCTGCAGTGGGGTCAGGCCCGGAAGGGACAGCACGGAGGTGACCATGAAGGGGCCTCTCCGTGGTGTGGCTGGCCCCGGGGGGCCGCGCCTGGGGATGGGGATGGAGGGGGGGAAGTGGGATGGCCTGTGAGTTGGCAGCAGTGGTGGATGCAGATACTCAGAGGTCAGGGATCTCTCACTCTTTCCCTGCCTGTCTGTCTGTCTGTCTCTCACTCTCTCTCTCTCTCTCTCTCTCTTTCTCTCTCGGGGACCTGAGGAGAAGAGGTGGGCGAGCCCTGCCCGCCTCGCCTACCTGCCTTCCTCTCCCCTGGCCCCTTCTTTCTCCGGCTGCTTTGAGTGCCCTGTGGGCTTGGGTTCAACCCCTGAGGCCAAGGGCGCATGCGCCACCCGCCACCGCCAGGGCCTAGGGCGGGCCTCGGGGGTCCTCAGTGAAGGCCCCGCCCACCCGCCAGGCCAGGCCAGTCCCAGCTGAAGAAGGAACGCCAACGCCCTGCTGGACTTGGCTTCAGCTGTTGTCTCCCTCCCATCCCCCACTTGCAATCAGCTGGCCGGCCGCTTCCCTTCTTTGGAAGCGGTGGTCTGGACCTGGTGGCCAAAGGCCGACTGGGGTGCCAGGTCAAGGCTCTGCCTCGGCCAGCTGCTTTTGCCCGGGCCTCATTTCTTCCTGGAAAGGCAAAACCACGGCCTCACCCCACGCCCGCACTTGTCGACTCCAGCCAGGTGGAGGAAAGGCTCTGTGGAATCCGAAGGGCCGAGACAGGCTTATGGCCAAGCAGTGAGTGAGGCCCCAGCAGGCCGCCGGCTTGGGGAGCCGCTGCCACACGGGCAGGCCCTTCCGGCGACGGGTCCCAGCATCATCTCTGGAGTCGGGAGGGCCTGGCCTTCCTAGTGCCCAGGCCACGGCTCTGAGAGAAATCCGCGTTGGAGGGCACGCGTGAGGCCCTCGGCCTGAGGGCGCTGGTGCCACGCCGGGGGCGACTGGAAGGCTGGCTGGGCTCGCCTGCTTTGTCCAAAGGAGGCTGGCCAACCAGCCCAACCGGCCACCTGGGCCAGGCCCCTTTCAAGTGGACAAGATCCGGGGGAAAGGGCCCTGGGGCCTGCCGCCAAGTCCCCTGGGGCGTGTGCTGGGCCCCCTCAGAGGAGGGAGCCACCTGGCAACCTGTGTGCCAGACCTTAGATCTGGCGGCCTGCCACACCCCGGCTCCCTGCCCTGCCCACGCCTGCCTCCATCCACTCCACGGAGGACGATGGTGTTGGCAGTGCGAGCGGAGATAGTCGTTAGAGACTTCACTTGGAGTTGTAGTCCAAGAGCATCACAGAGGAGCACTGAGCTTGGGCTCGGCCATTTATCCGCTTTGTAACCTGGCTGAGTTTTCTAGCCACTGTACCCAGTCTCTTCATCTAGCAAATGGTGCAAAGAACAACATTGACTACGTCGGGATGCTTTCAGGGTCATGTGAGTTAAGATATGTTCCAGCACAGAGTTTACATTCAGGGTGCAGTCCTTGGCTCAGTAGAAGTGTTCGCTGCTGTTCTTATGATTTTCATTATTTCACGTCCTTATCTTCCTCGTGAGTTCCCTGTCAAACCAACCACGATCCACGGTGTCAGCAGTTTGATTCCAGGTCCCTGCTTCAAGGCCTGCAGAGGGAACCTCGTGCTCATAACCTCCTGTTTTTCTCCCAGTCTCTGGAGGGATGCATTGACCTCTAGCTTGTCTGCACTGAGGCACGGAATGGGGTCCCACACCCAACCCCGCGTCTCCTCCTTTTCATATCTGATGCTTTGGGAAGACTGCTTACTGTTCACTCGGTGGACTATACTCCCTGACATGAGCAACGCACGGGAGAGAGGCGGTAGGAAACACTGATCCATGTAGGGCTCTGAGTTGACCATAACACAGAGTACAGTTGATCAAGGGCCGAGGTAGGGTTCCTTAAGGCAAAGATCTGCCGAGATGAGGGTGTTCTGATGTGACGCCGCCTGA
This sequence comes from Diceros bicornis minor, assembly GCF_020826845.1. NCBI lineage: Eukaryota > Metazoa > Chordata > Mammalia > Perissodactyla > Rhinocerotidae > Diceros > Diceros bicornis. The sequence continues at coordinate 2,095 of NW_026690938.1, read as the reverse complement.
AAATAAAGCAAACACATAAAAGCATATGTAGTGGTCAAAGGGAAAGCACGCCACTAAAAGAATTGATCCCATGAAATACACTATTCTATTTGTTTATGTATCAAATGACTGATAGGAAAGAGCCAGGCGTAGAGATAGTAGACTTGATCAATGTCATAGAGAATTCTTTTAACAGTTGTTCATGCCTTGTGTTTTACATCATTGATTAGGGGAGTATTTTCGTCTTTTCCTTTCCTAGTGTCTCCATCTTTCTCAACTTTTCCAGGAGACATATTTACATTATCCTCTAAAATGTTAGGGAAATTTTAAAAAAGTTATGACACATTGGAAGTTGTTGATTTTGTATATGGGAGGAGCACTAGATTGCAAGTGAATTAGTGATCATTAGAGTTTTAGTTTGGTAAAAGACGGTAGTTGGAGTTGATACCAGGATGTTTGTAACCCAGTTTTTACTTCATTATTTGGTGTAGTTTTCCAAATGCCAGAGCCGGTCATTTTTAATGTAATAACTTGTCTCATTTTAGAATATGTGTTCTTGGAGAGGGTGATGCAGGTAAGTAGAAAATAATTTAATGTAGTGACTTGTTTTTCTCCAATGGATCTCTTATAAACCCAACAGCCATATAGCATTCTTTTGTCCAAATGACCTGATGGCACTTTCTTAACTTTTCTTGCTGTGACTCTAGCAATCTAGGGTCACACCACCTTCTCTCTCCTAGTCATGCTTTCAGTTGTAAGAGTGATATTGTCAATAGTACAGTGAGCAATTGGCACACACTCTACTCTTTTCTTACATGTATATATATGTATATGTGTGTGTGTCTATATTTCTCAACTGCGAACTTTGGTAACATAATTGTTAAGGTGTGAACTATTTGCAGTGCACTTAACAACTGATGGCTACACATGATTGTGTAGTGACATCACGGTTAAACCCTTCTTTGCAACATGTGGCCCCTTTCAGTTTATTTTCAAGGAAAGGGTTCAATGACTTTTTTCTTTTGGAAGAAGAAAGACTTGCATTTCCATCTTAGAAAATCGAGAACTGGTTTCTTGCCTTTTTTCTTTTTTTGTCCTCAGCTCCTCGTCCTACTGGTTACTAATTCACATGTCCAGTCACTTCAGATTCATGGTGCTAACCCTTTGCCTTGTTCAAGGCTCTGACTTTAATTATTCCATAATCCCTTCTGTGAAGGAGGTTTCTCTCCACGCTCATCTAGCGAGGAAGGAACCGACCCTCCTTTATGTGAACTTGGAGACAGAGGCCAAGGTGAAGCCTCGGTGCCCCTCCACACCAGTGAGCTGCAGAAGGGCTGCAGAGTCCTGTGAATCTTTGGCTCCCCTCCTGGCTCCCTCCGGAGTTGGCATTGCCTGCACGGAGGAGCCCAGCTCCTTACAATCGAATTGGTGAAGTCTCCTGAAGCCGGCTGAAGGATAAGACTGGCCGGAAAGGACATCAGCAAGCAGTGTGTTCCAAAAGTGGGTGGCAGAAACACTCAGAAGAAGAAAACCTTTCCGTTTCTCTTGTTTTCTCTTTATCTTCTCTCCCTTCCTTTTCCTTTCCTTAGATGGTACAGAGCCTGTCCACCCCCCATGGTGGCTGTTTTTCTCCTCAGAGCCCCAGGACAGAGCTGTATCTCTTAGTTGTAGGTCAACCCATGGGGGTTCTTTGCCTGGAGTCCCACGGCAGTTTATTCACATCTCTTTCATTCAAATGATTTCAGTAGTGTAATTTATCTGTTTAGGCATATCTGTCTTCCTTGCAGACCCCCAACATTTCAAGACCTTTGGGCACATAGTAGATGCTTAAGTACTTGAGTGAATCCGTGAAGATCTTTTGTTGAATACGATCTAAATAAATACAATACCTACTCAGCACACGAATGCAGGCACTTGAGAGAGAGTTTGGTGTCTGCTGAAGCAGGCTGTGGACCAGCTTAGGGGCTCAGTGCCAAAGTGACCCAATAGATTTAGACAAAATGAACGAGATAATTAACTTCAATTTTGCAATTCATGGAGAACAGGAGCAGGATATCTAGGTGTGAATCGGGACTTGATCATTCTTGTTGCATCTTTGGAAAATCCAGTCCTTTTT
>NW_026690937.1:0-35932 GCF_020826845.1 Diceros bicornis minor | reverse complement strand
AAAATCCTCCTCCCTGTGAGTGTTACTCTCTGGGTCCTAAATGTGCCCTTCTGGGGCACCCTGAGCATCTGTCTCATCCAGGAGGGGAGATTTAAATAGAAGGGGACTGAAGCTAGAGCAAGCGGGTCTCCAGCGCCCCACCTCACAGCTCATTCTCTTCCCTTCCCCAGGAGTGCGAGATCCTGAAGAACTTCTCCTCGCTCCGCGCTGTCATCTCTGGTCTGCAGAAAACCTCCATAAGCCACCTGAAGAACACGTGGGCGGATGTTTCCCGGTGGGTAGGCCCCTCTCCATAGGAGGATCAGGGTGGATGGGGGATCTCTCGTATGTCTGCCATTGCCACCTGAGTCACGTGGGAACTCCTGGGAGGCAGCAAATGCTGGGGACAGGGCCTGGGCCTCGGTGGGGGGTCTCTAAGCCTCCCTGGGTCCTTAGTGCACCAGTTCTGCTTCAGGACTCAGTTTCCCTAAATGCCAGGGTTGAGCCACATTGGAGATTTTCAAGTGTTTATGGCAACAGAACTCTAAGCCCAGTTGAAACTCAAAGTGGTCAAAACAGAGGTGCTCTGTAGAGCTGGGGAATGGAGACCCCAGTGACCAACAGGAGAGCCCCCGCCCAGTCCCACGAGACCTTAGCGCTCAGAGGAGCCCAGTGAGAACACTCCTCCAGGCAGGTTGCATCTCTTGGGTTTGCAAAGAAAAGGGATTTGCACTCAGACCCCTCACATTATCCCCCAATTTATCCTTCCTTCTTTCCACTCCCCTCAGGGAGAGCTCAGAAAAACTTAAGGAGCTCTATAGCCATGACAAGTCCTTGAGAAGAGAATTGATGACCAAGGTAGAGTGGAGGCTGGAGGTCTGGAAAGAGAGGAGGGGCGAGGGGGAAAGGGGGACTGGGCAGGCTGTGGTTTTGATAGTTTCTCACTTGAACGTTCTCTGAAACATTCCCGTCTGTCTTGTCCAGATTAACAAACAGAGGGATCTGTTTGGTCCACGGGCAGGTGGGGTGCCGTTTGTGGGCACGAGGCCCCCCTGGTCCTGGGACTCGGTGGTGTTGGCTGGGCTGTTCCAGGAGGAGTTGCCGAGCTGGCACCATCAGCAGGTCTCTGGCTTCCAAGCACGTCCATCCTGCTGGATGTCGCTTCTTCCAGGCTGTTGGGTGGTTGGGGTGGGTTTAGCCCTCAGCCTAAACCTGTCCTCAAGAAGCCAGGCCCCTGCTGCTCCTTCTGTCTTCACCATGTCTCCAAGGGGAGGCCACCCTGCCTGCCCCAGGTTCGGGCATGGCAGGGGATTCCCGTGGCCCAGGTGGACAAACAGGCTGCTCAGCCTTGGTTCTGAACATCTGGACCGGGACAGATGTGTGTGCATTCTGGGACACCCCCCGAACCCCTAGAGCAGTCACTGGAGCCAACCACAGGAGTCTCACCTGAGTGCCCAGTTGGCAATGACATATGCCCCAGGTGGCTTATGTGAAGCGTCTAGGCAACTGACGGATTCTTAGTGGATCTTTCTGAAAGGACGTTGGGAGCTTCATGTAAACGAGGAAGCAAAGCTTCCTGTCACCCCCTTCCCTGTTGATCGGAGGCGGCACCTTGGGGGTCCAGTTCCTGAGTGGATAAAGAAAGAGTTCATTGCAGGGGAATGGCCTGAGGGGTTCCTTGGGGAGGAGTAGGCTTTGGCACGGCCTCTGTCCCAGCCTGGGGGCCAGACACTCCATGGGACTGGGGCAGGCAAGAGCCACTCAACCGGACTCCCAAGACACCTCATCTTCTCCATCCACAGCTCGGCCCAGGACCATGCTTTGAGAGCTCAGGGGACAGTACTGTGGTCAGTGGTGGGGCGGGGGTTAGGTGAGGACATTGGAACAGGGCCTCTGGCTGGGAGGGGCAAGCGGCCTCTCCTCTGTGGGCCCCTGAGCAACTCACTGCCCCTGCTTGGGCCTCTGCCTCCTCATCACAGAAGTGGAGGGATGGTGATTGTGTGGTGCAGGCCTCATACGGTGGTGATGAGATAAGAGGGAGGAAAGGAATGTGGGAGCTTTCTGCCTGCTCCACACGGAGGGGTGAGGGCGAGGACAACGATGACAGTCATATGCCACTGAGTCCTCACGAGAACCTCTGAGGTAGCTGGAGTTCTCACACTTTCCAGATGAGGAAACAGGCTCGGGGAGGCCAGGCCACAGGCCCAAGCTCACACCTAGAGTGCGAGTTGGAGCTGGGTTTGTTCTAGAATCACAAGACCTTGGAGGATGGAGTGGCATTGGTACTAGTTGACTCGAGTCAGATGTCCAGGGTCGGAGGCCAGTGGTGCTGGAGAGAAATGGGGTGAGGGGAGTATGGCCCGCTGACACTGTTCTCAACCCTGGCAGGAGGGGCCCTCCACGTTTGCCCCCTTGGAGATCATCCCCCAGAGAGTGCAGGAGAAACAGCAGCAGCAGCAGGTGAGTGTGCCTGTGGGGGAGGGGCTCTGCCCTCCCAGCTGGGGGCTTCAGATCAAGAGAGGAGGGCTCTTCCTCCTGGTGCCACAGTGCTTTGAGTCCCCCAGTAGAAGTGACCAGGAGGGGGGCCTGGAAGAGCTGGTGCAGGATGGGTTGTTGTGGGGAGGCCCAGGGACCGCATACCCTGTGATTTGCCAGAAGCCAGCCCTGGGAGGTGAGGAGGAGGAGTATGGGTATTCTTGCGGTGTGAAGGGAGGAGGAATTGAGGGGAGTCTGCTAAGGGTCCTAGGCTGCTCCCCGTGGGAACCCTGGAGTGGGCCAGGAGGCTGAGAGTGAGGACTTTTCAGGGGAGGGTCTGCACGGGGACGACTTGAGAGCAAGGGCTCATCTCACCCGAACCCCCATGTGACAGGGTGTCGTCCCCTACCTTGGCACTTTCCTCGGTGACCTGCTGATACTGCACCTGGCAATGGGTGATTATCTCGAGGTGGGTGAACATGGGGACCAGGCAGGGAGGACCAGGATCCTGAGCCTGGGGATGCAGGAGCCCCCGAACTGAGCTCTGAGCTCTCAGCACTTGGCACATCTCTCATGAGAGCCTTGCAGCCGCCCCTGGGAGCTGGGGCAGCAGGCCCATCTTAGGGATGAGTGAACACAGGCTCTGCATGAGACACCCATTCTGGTTTCCCAGGCTGGGGAAGCTCAGAGCTGCCTGATGGCACAGCTGCGTGAGGTTTTATCTGAGCTGGACTCAGCCTCTCCGTCCCATGCTGCCCATGGGGGAGAGAGATGTCGGGTCCCCCCAAGTCAGGCAGCACGTAAGTGGCTGAGCAGTCCCCACTGCCTGAGGCCTCAGCCTCCATGTCTGTCATCAGAGAGGGTTGTGCTGCCAGGTCTCTCCGCCTCACCCCCCTGTCCTCCTCCTCTGGAGCCCAGAGCCCAGCCTAGGTCCAAGTCCTGTTTTCTGTGCATGCCCGGCCCCCTCTGGGGACCTGGCAGTCGTGCACCATGAGAAGGGGTGGGCATAGAGGGCTAGTCAGGCTGGGGGGCTCTGTCTGATGGACTCTGGCTGTCTGCCTTCCAGGGGAATGAGATCAACCTTCAGAAAAGGACTGAGGTGAGCAGCTGTGGCCCTCCCTGCAGGGGAGGGGAAGGAGGAGGAATTCAGAGACCCTCTGGGTAGAACAGTCTCTGGCTCCACCCCCCTGTATCTTAGATTGAGAGGAAGAGTTTGATAACAGAGAAGAGGGAGATCCATCCAATTGGCGGGTGGGTTGAGGGGAGGATGGTGTCAAGGAAAACTTCCTGGAGGAAGGGCTGATTATTCCCCTTCTGAGAACAGGTAGAGCCTGGATGGGACTGGAGGGAAGGAGGGTTGCCAGGACTGGTCCCCTGCCCCACTTCTCACCCCCCACACGGCCCCTGCAGCATCCCCCACCCAGGCCCTGTCTGCATCCTCTCCTTCCTTCTGGCCCCAGGAATACCGAGTCATGAGGGAGATCCTGCTGCTCCAGGTGGCTGCAAAGAATTACAACCTAGAGCCCGAGGAGCGATTTGGGGCCTGGTTCCAGGACATGGAGCTGCTCAATGAGAATGATAGGTGAGGCCAGGCAGGAGTTGGCTGAGGGCAGAGGTGGACCCTCCCTGTTGGCCAGTCCAGAGAGCCTGTCTCTGTGGCCCCCTGCTCAGCCCCAGGCCTTATCGTGTTGTGACCTCTGGGACACCCAGACTCCAGCTGCTGGGCAGGCAGTGGGGGGGCACCTGAGGTGTGGCTCCCGGTAGGCTCACCGGTGCTTCTCTGTCCTGTAGCTACAGCCTGTCCTGCCAGCTAGGGCTCCAGGCCTAGTTGGCCAGCAGAATACTCAAGGCCAAGAAGAACCGGCCATCATCAAGGTCAGGGGTGAGTGAGTGTCTGGGCCGGGGTGACTGACTCCTAGGGGTTCAGTAAAGCTTCGGGCTAAGCGTGGCCTTTGCGAGTCGGACAGCTGGCACTGGGATCCCAGCTCCACTACTGAGCAGTCCTGTGACTGGGGTGACTCTCTCCAGCTTCCTGAGGCTCTGTTTCCTCCTCTGTAAAATAGGTGATACTAAATGGTCGCTCATGTGACAGGGACAAATGGGGTAGTGGTGGCTGACAGCACTGAGCACAGGGACTGGAGCACCCAGTGCAGTGGGGACAGAGTGTGGCGCCATGGTTCTGAGGGAGGCCCCCCCAAGATAACCCGACTCTTCTACTCAGCCCCCAGGCCCCAACACCGAGCCCCGTACCAGTGGCCAATCACAGCCGCATCCTCAGCAGCGGGGACACAGCTGGGACGCTTGCGATGCACCGGGCCGGCTCCTCCCACCTGATGGGTAGGGGAGCATTGCAAGCTGATTCCTGGGGCCCCGTGAAGCCCAAGAGAGCGGGGACGACCCCACCCCAGCTCCCTGACATGTCTACCCCAGCATCTAGTCACCCATTGGGGAGGGACAGTAGTTATGTATTGTAAATAATAAATGCCATATTTGAATATTATATTAAAGTCCTGTTCCCTTTGTAGCCTGGGAGTCGTGGCGTGGTTCTGTTGCTTTCTGTAGGCATGTAAGGGAGACATAGAATCTCACATTTCTCCTTGAATCAAGAACTCTTCTGGGTCATCAGCTTATTGTATGTAGGAGAAGTGAGAAGGGCCAGCCCCTTCCCTGGCCAGTGGGGACACTCCCAAGTCCCCCTAAGTCAGAGGACAAGTTCATTTCAGTATCATTCAGCTGCTCCAGGAGCAGACACGGCCCGCTGCCCGTTCTCTTGGGATTTAAAGGTTGAAGGTACTTTCACAGGCAGAGCAACAACCACTGAAATGTGGGTGTCTTTAAAACAGCACTACCCAGGACCATGTCGTGCCACAGGCAGGGGCTGCCTTTCTACATTCTGGAGGAAGAGGGAATAGTTTCTGCTTCTCTTGTTGAGGTTTCGTTTGATCACATTTTAGGAACTTGTAGTTTTCTAGTTCAACCTCTGGAATTGCATCAGCTGTAAGTGGGGAAAACAATGGAAAAAGATCAAAACCTACATGGGGAGAGGACAAGGCCTGAGGAACGTCATTTGCAAATGGTCTACAGGCAGGCAGGGCTTTCCCTCCTCAGGCCCCTCTTCAGGTTTGGGAGCCCATAGAAAATTCAGCTACGCCCTTCAGATATCTCAGCGCAGCTCTGCAGCCTCCTACCTTACATCGCTTCACAATATGGCAAACTCCCTGAAGGTCAGACTAGCAGTATGTTGGACTCAGGCCACTTCCACCACTTCTGGAGGTTTCCCTTTGTTTTGTGGAAGCTTTTGGCCTAGTTCCCCAGATTCCTGTGTGGCACCAAAACTTAGCACAGGTGCTGTGAGAAAGAGCAGCTGTGTGTCTGAAAGCCCTCAGGTTTCCTCTGCCACACCAGTCCTGCAGAATCACTACAAGTTTGACTAGTTTCCCTTTTCCCTAGCTGAGGCTCTGACTGAGCAAGCCAGATCCTCGGCAACCACCCAGAATCAGAAAACACCTCCAGGGGAAAGAAAGATAAAAATCCTTGCTCACATAAAAGACTTTTTCTTCTTTCTGGAATTTTAGTTGGTTGATTCTGAAGTTTTCTCACGCTCTAAAAATATATTTATAATTTATCTGGCTTTGTCCAGTTTTGCAGCAAAAGTGCTTTCCTGTCCTAGTCTCCTCTAAAACAGAAGTTCCCTTGTCATTAGTTTTTAACTCCATCAGTTATACATTGTCAATATTATTATTGTTTCATAAAGTCATGTTTTCAATGATTTATTTAGATGTTTACCCTTTTTTATCCTCACGATTCAAATTACCTCTTAGCATTTTTTCTTCTATCAGTTTCTTTCTTCTTAAAGTATATTGTTTTTTACTTTTTAAGTTTTTTCCTTGAGGAAGATTAGCCCTAGTCTAACATCTGTGCCAATCTTCCTCTATTTTGTATGTGGGTCACCACCATGGCATGGCTGATGAGTGGTGTAGGTCCACACCTGGGATCCAAACCCACGAACCCAGGCCTTGGAAGCGGAGTGTGCTGAACTTAAACCACTACACCAGGTGGCTGGCCCCCTGAAAGTACATTCTTTAGAAGTTCCTTAATGAGCATTTGTTCATGGTAATACTCTTAGTAAATGTTTGCATAAAAATATCTTTAAGTCACCCTAGTTCTTGAGATATGGTTTGATTGGATATACACTGAAAGTTATTTTCTCTCTGTACCTTGAAGATTTAATCCAACTCTCTCTTGCCTTCCATTGTTAAGAAATGTATCATAGGTCTAAATGTAAGTCTCTGTAAGTGTTCTGTTCCTCTGTGGGGCTTTGAATATCTTCTTTTGTATTTAGTGTTCTTTGCTTTCCCTGGATGGATCTGGCTCTAGATTTTTACTTTTTAATTGTGCTTGAGATGTATTCAGCTGCCTGAATCTAGAGTAGAAGTCTTTTATCAATTCTGTGACTTTCTGTTATTATGTCTGACTATTCCTTTAAATCATATATATATTTATATTATTTAATTCAAATATATATAAACATTCGCATTCATTATATATTCATTAAATATATATTTATATTATTTAATTCAATATATTATATTATTCAATATAGTGATTTGTATTATTCAAAAAATATACATATATTATTTATATATATAGTTTCCTCTACTTGACCAAACTCAAGCCAGGCTCCTTTGAGTCCTATTCCTGTCTAGGCCTCGATCTTGGCCTATAATAACTACAGCCTTTCAGCACAAATGATTTCACCCCCCCACACGCACATTATAAGACTTAAAGACTGACATAGTTTCTACCAGCTCAAATCCACATCCCCAGGATGACCCCTGCCCCCTTAAAGTGCCTGCCTGAGAAAGCTCAAGGCAGCCAAAAGAATTGACTGTTCTGGCCAACACTCGATCCTTGGCCCCAGACATCCCTTTCTTAGAGCATTTACCCAAAAGTGCTTACAACTGTGGATCTTTCCTCTGTCCTTTTGAGTTGTATGTGTGTCTCCTATAACTCAGAAGTGCATTTCTCAAGGTCCTGAGAGCCATTCCTTGAGATGAGCACAGGGTGTCTGTCTCCCAGACTCTGTGAGAGGAGAGAAGTGAAACTTGGATCATTTCCAACTAACAGACATAACTGGCCAGATCACACTGCACTGACCGACACTCTGTAACTTTTCCCTCCCTGACTCTACTGAGCCCCTGCTCACCCCTCTGCCTGCTCCCTCATTCTCCCTTCCAAATGCCCAGTCATCTCTGTACAAATCAAATTGAGTTCAGTTCACCCTGTTCCCTCTTCCCTATTGCAGTGGTATATGCCTGATTAAAATCTGTCCTGACCACTTGAACTAGAGTCTGGCTTTGTGTATACTCTACATTTAACACACATACAGATAATCTCAGGCATATGCATAGATATGCATATACTGACTTACCCATGGGCCCTCCAGGACCAGTTCAACTGACCTCATCTTATCAACAGAGTAGTTAAGAGTTTTCTTTCAGGAACTGAGACCCCTCGTCCAGTTCAGACTAGTTGAGACCACCAACTCATCAACTGGGAGTTCACAAATGCTTTATATGTGACCTTTTTGACATCAAGGAGCTAAAAACTCCAATCTCTGATCATGGTAACACTGCCAATTTGTGAACACACATCCGATGAAGAGCCATGAAGCTTGACTTTGCTTGCGCAACTCATCAATTACCTCACTTCTCCTTACCTCCAATCATGTACCTCCACACTTCAGACCACCCTTCCCTTTATCCCATAAATTGTGCCCCACGACCTGGATCAGGGAGACAGATCTGAAACAGACACATGCCTCCTGTCTTCTTGCAGATCAATCTCACAAAATAAAGCTACACTTCATTTCCCAAAAGCTGATGCCAGAATAATTGGCTCTTTTAATGTGCATTGGGCAAGAGAACCCCAATATTGTGCAGTAACATCAATACATATATATGCACTTACTGGTTGTTTTATCTTTTTTATTTTCTTTGCTGAGGAGGATTCACCCTGAGCTAACATCTGTGCCAACCTTCCTCTATTTTGTATGTGGGTTGCCACCACAGCCTGGCCACTGATGAGTGGTGTAGGTCCACGTGCAGGAACTGCACCTGGACCACTGAAGTGGAGTTCTCTGAACTTAACCACTAGGCCATGGGACCGGCCCATCTCTAAACGTTTTGAAGATGTTACTAAATATGCAATTGAAGTTTCACTATGATCTCTGGATTTCCCTGCTGCTCCTTTAGTCCCTCACTTCAGTGTATGTGTTTCTTGCTCCATCTTTAATGCTAGAAGAATTCCTCAAATATCAAGTGGTCCTTTGCTACCTGTTCATATTTCTGTGATGGGAAGAAAACAGCTGAGTAGGATCTCTGTGGGTCTGATGGGGCCTGTGAATGTCTGGACTCAATGTTTCTTCAGGGGTGTTAGGTGTTGAACTAGTAACAGGCAAACAATGTTGGTGCCCACAATGATCTCTAACAGCATACTTATTCCACACAATCCCACAATGACAGACATCCTCTGAACACGTGGAAATGCTGACAGTGCACAGCCACACTCACATACATACTATTTGCAAATGACCATCTGCATTCAGACTATAAACTACACACTGATACTCAGAACATACACACAAACTCACACACACATACAGACCACTCACTGTCTCAGAGCCCACAGTGACTTGAACTCTCTAAACACACATGTCAACAAAACACACCTTCACATAGATGCCATAGTAGCCGTGCACCCTGTGACCATACAGAATTGCTGAACACACACACATCCACACAACAAGGAACGTGGTCATGCACGTGTGGGCTTGATCAGGAGATTTTTCACACCTCAGCATGAACATGCACACCCTAGGGCGAGAGGGAGAGGCAGAGGGCACAGGGACAAAATGTGGGGAGCAGTCAGGAGGCACTTGCAGGGCTGGCTCCATGGTTTAGCGGTTAAGTGCGCGCGCTCCTCTGCTGGCGGCCTGGGTTCACATGCCCAGCGCACAACAATGCACTGCTTCTCTGGCCATGCTGAGGCCAAGTCCCACATACAGTAACTAAAAGGATGTGCAGCTATGACATACAACTATCTACTGGGGCTTTGGGGCAAAAATAAATAAATAAAATTAAAAAAAAAAAGAAGGCACTTGCATAAAGCAAATATGATACCTGCAAGGCTGGTTGCTAAGTGACATATGACTCAAGGATATGAGGAGCCAAGAGGATCTGAAATGGTACAAAGGAGATGACTATAGATAGTTGTATGTAATAGCTGCACATCTTTCTAGTTGCTGTATGTGGGACGAGGCCTCAGCATGGCCGGAGAAGCGGTGTGTCGGCGCGCGCCCGGGTTCCGAACCTGGGCTGCCAGTGGCGGAACGCGCGCACTTAACCGCTAAGCCAAGGGGCCGGCCCAGACCAGGAGCTTTCAAAAGGTTACAATGCGGCATTTTGAACCTCATCCCTTGGGAACACCCTGTAAGACAAAGGCCAGATGAATCGCTTGGCACTTGTGAGTTATCCTCTCCTTTCTGATGGCTGCAGTGTCACCCAGACACACAGGTTGGACTCTGCCAGGGAGACCTTCTCAGGACAGCCAGAAGCTGAGGATGAGTCCTGGTTCCCAGCATCCCAGGCCCTTCCTGACACGGGAGAGCCATGCAACAAAGAATAGAAAAATGCAGATCTACAAGTAGATACCTTATTTGAGAACATAGACATAAAAACGCTTTTGAAATAGTATTTTGGAATCTATTGGAATATTACACAAAAGGATTATCCACTTTAAGTAGGTTTTACCCTGACTGTGAGGGCAAAACCTGAATCATCCCGTGACATTGATAACTCCCTGCTGACTTTAAAGTACAAATAAATAATGTACATAGTAAAGGAAAAGAGAGTACAGCATGAAAAAGGAAGATCTCCCTTCTCTCCTCACCTGAAAGCCAACCTCTCACCTCAGAAAGAAACTGCTGTCTATATTTTCTATGTCACATAGCGGAGTTTAATGAAAGAAAAGTATTGGTATATTTTAAAGTTTCAAGAATTCAAAGCAAGGAAACATTAGCGACGCTGCCAAGAGACCTCACTGAGGTGCCTGCTCCATTTCATCTGCTGTCAGGATGTCCTTCTTGGCCCCTCACTTTCTCTGCCTCGCTAGCAAGTGTGTCCGCCATCAGTGCTATCACCAGTCTCTCTCCTGTGCTCCTCACTGCCCTTTCCTCCTTCCTGATACCTTCCTCAGTCACCAGAAATTGTTGGCAGTGGAGCTGTGGAATGCCCAGAGCAGCTCCTGGAATCATCCCTGCCAAATCTGAAGACCAGCAGGAGTGGCATGGGACTTGGAGTGCAGACCACCTGCGAGCACACCTGGCAGGGATTCACCTGTGACTAAGTGCAAGTTTTTCCAACGCTTTGGCAAGATTGAAAGGACTTACCAGTTGTCCTGCACTGCTGCAGGCCTGGAGTCCTTGCGGTCTCTCGGGCCAGCAGACCTGGTGGGGCTGGACCAAGGTGTCCTCCCCGAGGCCCGTCATTGCCAGGATGGGATGGGATTCTAGTAACCGGCCTCTTGAATATGTCACTGGACAGCCTCAAAGGGATGGAGATGCTTAAACCAGGCTTTGGTTTGGACTGGTTCCCACAGTCATGCTGCTTCCTCTGTGAAGATGTGACCATCATCCTTCTTATCATCCTTCTTTTCCTCTTACCCTACAAAAATAAATCATGAAAGTGGGTCAAATGATAAAGGAAGCCTGCCTTTTTAGGACAATTATCCTGGCTGTTTTGTACTTCCACCCTCCCTCTGTCCTCTGGGGATAGATCTGACCTGTGTCCCGGGATGTCATCAGGCAGATTTGCATCAAGAACAGAACGCTCAAGGTCAAAACTCAAGGCTACTCCAGATCATTTCTCTCCCTCCATCCTGTCAACACCCCCTCCTTGTTTGAGTGTGATTCTATTCTCTTCTTGTCCTTGTCACTCTCAACCGCACAAGTCCTGACACTCCCCCTCAGGACAGTCGGTCCCCAGTCCTTTACTAAATCCCAAATCCTACCATTTCTGTGTTTTCTGACTACTCATTTGCTTAATCCATTGACCACTCAGTGTTCATAGAAGTTAAATCAATAGTGACCTTATCAACCACCCCGTTAGCAACTTACTCCCATATCCCAGATGTTCACATAATCCAAATGGTGATGTTCAAAAGTAAATAATTCATATTCACCCACCACAATTTCCTGATCTCTAATATTTTTATTCAAACACTCATGCAGTAGATACCTGTCCCTCAAGATCAGAAATAATGCCAGATCACCAATCCTCACCTTAATTTCCTCCTACACCTATCAATCCTGGATTCCATGGGACTATGATCTCAATAATTTCCTTGGAATAATAAAAAATTCCTTACCACTCATTTATGTTGTAAACCTCCAAACCCAGAAGATCCTGATTATCTGCCATGCCGTAGCTACTGCTGATCTTACAACAAGCTGAAGAAAAAGCAGAAAACATGATCTTTTGGTACCACTGTAAATACAAAACCATCTGCATCAACTGGGAAGCACCCATAATGCCTGGAAATTTTGTTCTCTTTTTTTGTGTTGGCTCAAAAGCAAAAAGACACATCAATTTAAAAAATGGGCAAGGGAACAGAATAGACTTTTTCCAATGAAGACATGCAAGTGCCCAACAGGTGTATGAAAAGGTGTTTGGCATCACTAATGATCAGGGAATGCAAATCAAAACCACAATGAGCTATCACTTCACACCTGTTAAGATGGCGATTATCAAAATAACTAAAGATGACAAATGTTGGTGAGGATGTGGAGAAAAGGAACCCTTGTGGGAATGTAAACTAGTACAGCCATTATGGAAAACAGTATGGAGGTTCCTCCAAAAATTGAAACTAGCATGTGATCCAGCAATCCCACTTCTCGTATATACCCACAGGAATTGAAATCAGGGTCTCGAAGAGATACCTGCACTCTAATGTTCATTGCAGCTAATTCACAATAGCCAAGATACGGAAGTAACCGTATCTAAATGTCACTGATGGATGAATGGATAAAGAAATGGAATATTAGTCAACCTTGAAAAAAGAAGGAATTCCTGCCATTTTTGACAACATGGATGGACCTAGAAGACATTATGCTAAGTGAAGTAAGGCAGACAGAGAAAGGCAAATACTCATTTATATGTGGAATCTTAAATAGTCAAACTCATACAAGCAGAGGTTAGAATGGTGGTTGCCAGGGGCTGGGGGATGGAGAAATGGGGAGCTGATGGTCAAAGGATACAAAGTTTCAGTTATCAAGATAAATAAGTTCTGGAGATCTAGGATATGGCATAGTGCCTACAGCTAACAAGACTGTATTGCACACATCACATTTGCTAATAGAGTAGATATTATGTTAAGAGTTCTTACCACAGAATAATAGTAATAAAGGAGGTGAGAGAAAACTTTGGGAGGTGATGGATATGTTTGTGGCCTTGGTGGTGGTGACAGTCTCAAGGGTGTGTACTTATGTCCAAATTCATCAAGCTGTATATGGAAAAGTATGACATCATCGTTGATTCCTCTGCACCTTGAAATACGCCATGTCCTCATCACAAGAGAAAAAAAATTGTAACTGTGTATGGGGACGGATGTTAACTGGACTTACTATGGTGATCATTTCAACATATATACAAACATTGAATCATCATGTTGTACCCCTGAAACTAATATAATGTTGTATGTCAACTTTACCTCAATAAAAAAAACACAACAGACAAAACCATTTGAATATTGTAAATGAGTTCAGTGAATCCCTGAAAATGCCCCATTCCCATATGAGAGTTACAAGAAGCAGAGAGGATGAAGTAAGATGGAAGAAAGTTGTACAAAACAGTATTCAAATTAAAATCATTTAAGTTGCTATCAGCTCCTTGTGGCAGAGTTCTGTGAGCACGGATCTTCTTTAACATTTTTCCTGGAAAAGCATACTTTCAGATCCAACCCATGATAGTTTCATCGTTGGCTCTAATAAGAAAATTTCAACTTAATAAATAAAACCAAAAGCATCCCTTATGTATGAATAAAGTTAGTGAACTTTACAGAGAAAAGAGCCTATTTGCACAATCTCAATAAAGGAAACAGAAGAACTGAATGATGATGGAGTCTCATTCAAGCTTATCTTTGAAAGCCAGTAAGACCAGGTTATCTTTTCAAGGATGTGTGTAGAGCTGTGAGCCTTGGAAGATAGAAATAGTGGCCTCCTCTGGAGCAAAGGGCAGGCTTGCTTACTGCCCAGTATAATAAAACTAACACCCCCCCGGGGCAAAGTTCAGCAGACATCCTGCCCGTTATCAAAGATTTGAGTTCCTTCAGCTCTGAGTTCTTGCAACCCTCTGCATGTCACCTCGCCCACTGTGTATCACCCTGTAGGAAGTGGGATTTAGTGAACTGGTGCAAATGCTGATACTCTGGCCACTGCCATTGCTGTGTCATTAAGTCCTTTGTCTCTGACCCATGGGTCTCATGTCTTTTGCCAGCATCTATAAGACCATGGTAGGCTAACTTATTGGTTTGCAGGTAAGGGACAATATCAGGCCTTTACAGTTCCTGACAAGCCCTTAAAGTAACTGGTAGTCTTAGGAACAGAGAGCTATCCAGAACTTAGGCATGGGTGGTCTTCATAGAAGACTTCATAAGTCTCTGAAACTTCAGTAAGTCTCTCTGACCTCTTTTACTTCGACCCCAAGTAGAAGGAAAGGCACCAAGCTATTATAGACCTAGGGCTTGTGCAAGTCACCTGGAGACCTAGTGACCAGAAACTTCCCATGGGGAGCAGAGACAGATGGGCATATTTCCAAAATGGACCCATGTGCCTGTCATCCACCAGATAGTACATTATCTTAATTTATGATGATTTGATTCATTAAAATCTTGTGATGGGCCAAAAATACACTTCTAAGAGGAGTGAGGCACATGGCAGTTGTAAGCAGATGAACACATTTGGTGAATATCCAACTCTGAACTAAACTTAGTGTTCTAATCAATTAAAAGGTACAACAAATTTAATTAGGTCAATTAAATGATATTTAATGGTATACCTGATTATTACTCTGCAATAATGAACAAGCAGCTAATATAAATAACTATAATTGGTCTTTAAAATATGATAGTCAAGACTGTTTGAGATAAGCTGGAGAGAAGGAAGGGGAGAAATAGATAAAAGATAGCTGCTCTGAAGCCACTCTCAAGACCTCTAGATCTACATGTAACCCAGGAGATCGAGGCAGATAGCTGTGTGCCTAGATCCTCCTGCACTGTGCTTCTCAGGGATGTCACGGGGCTGAAGCAGCTTCCTGAATCGTGTTTACACGTCCATGTGTGCAATACCCCTGACCATGGGGGTGAACCACCATTCATTCATCCCTTACACCCCTCTAATTAACAATTAGATTTCAGAATCATTGTATCACTACATGATAATTTATTCTTCAAACCTGTAGGATGCCGAGCTAAAAGAAAATTAAATTTCAATGGCTTATTTTCTTTGAAGGACCAAGATGTTCTTTCACACTTGGAATCCGGATTAGAGGATAAATCCATCAAATCAATGGAAACAACTTAAGAAATGGACAGAGGGATATTTCATTCATATGTACACAGTTTGCACTGTGGCAAAAATAGAGTTATATTTTTAAAAATTAGAATTTTTTGAAATTTTATTGATATTAAAGACTTTGTTCTGCTTATACTCCCTTTGGTTTACCAAATCAAACTCACTCTTTAACAGGCATTTCTAGCATTGAGTGCTAATAACAGCAGCTTTTTTAAATTCTTAAGTTTCCCAGGTCAAAGACCAAGGGCAGAGGTCATCGAGAGGTCAAGTCTAATCTACCTGTGGATGTGGCAGCCTTAACTATGGATGTTCAAGCCAGACATTGCCAGCAGAGCCACATCTCATCACCCACAGGTGAGTTTTAACTAGTAATCACAGATACTTGAGGATATAAAAAGAAATTCTTTATTAAGAACCAAAGGTATAGATTCCTATCTTGGGTTCATTACTTTGAATTTTTGACCCAAATCATATATATCGATTAGACCATGTTCAATTCTATGATCTTTAGAAGATGCAGCCTACAGCTGAAGAGAAACAGATATGACACCAATATCTTATCCTCTCTGAAGCCCAACTGAGAGCCCCTGGAGTCAGAAGTTTTCAAGACAAGAAAAAGTCATCCTTCTTCGGAACAGAGAGAGTTGAGGCTAGTCAAACATTCAACTTTAAATTGTTAACATGACTTGTTAGAATGTGATGGAGCAAGCAGAATACCTTCTAAGTTTCATGATTTTTCTCCAGAATACTGAGATGGATGACCTTGAAGGCCAGTTTCCCCATTAATGTCTTTATTCAGTGAAAAAATTAATTTCCCTATAAATTAATTCCCATAAAAATGTTGAAAATATCATAGTCTCTGACTAAAAGGAAACAAAACAAATTGAGCAGTTGAATAGCAGTGTAATAAATTCCATACAAGGATCTCACTGCAGCATTATGTATAATAGTGAAACTGGATGTAATCCCAACTCTATCAAAGAAGAAATAAACAGATCATGGTATTCCTGTTCTTTGGAGTACCTCTAAAACATCTAAAAAACTAAGTTAGAGTGACGTGCACGGATAAGGAGAGACAGCTATGATATATGGTTTGAGAAACAGCAAATTGCAAAACGATGTAGTTATGTAATTTATGTTAAAAAAACTTTGTGTATTTATAAATTCATAGGCAATGTCCAGAAGAATAAGCCGCAACCTCTTAACAATAGTTCCTTCTGACTAGAGGAGTGAGTTTGCAGGGAAGGGGTTGGAAGGGGAAGGTTTCACTTTACTCTACATAGATCTGTGTAATTTGACTTTTTTTACAGTATGTATTTCTTTCATAATTAGAAAAATGAGTGATGTGACCGTTTGGTGCAGGGCAACAATATTATGTTCACCAGTCTCTGTACTGTATGTTACTGCACAGCACGGACTGTAAGAGAAAGCCCAGAGGAGCAATGAAGACAAAGAAGACATGACACCTGCAAAAAGTCAGTGGAGTATTTCTACATAACAAACCTTCCAGGTGAATGACGGTCAGTATCTTCCACTGCTCCAGCTCTCGCAATGAACCTAGAACCTGCCCAGGGTAAGCCTGAGGACCACGCCCCGCTAGTCCACTCCCCGCCCAGGGCCTGTTTGTGCAGGGTGACTTCCATCAAGCAGACAATGGACTCAGGATGGGGCCTGTGCCTTTGGAGAGGCTGGCAGAGAGGCGCAAAGTGGAACACCAGCCAAGTGCACACACCTGAGAGGCAGAGTTCCAGGAGGAGACTCAAAATGTACCAAGAAACTGTGTGAAGTGAAGGAAGCTACTCGACCTCTCTGAACCTCAGTGTCCTCCCCTGTAAAATGGGTGTCACAGGCCTACTTCACAGAGCTGTTGGGAAAGATACATAAAAGTGCCTGTGACAGCCAGTGTCCACATTATTAACAAAGTCGTATCCGACTTCAGAATAATCGATGAAAAGAATAATCTTGATGAGACCAAAGATGAGATGCCCAGCTTCGTAAGCAGCCCCAGCAGCATGAGAAGGAGAGGACCTCTGAGTAAGCAGGGTTCTTCACAGCGCCACTGGAGAGGACGAACACGGGCTACAACGGTATAAGTGGGTGTTGTGTAGTGACTCGTTTAGAGATCGTGGGTCCCTAAAGACACTGTCAAATACAGTTACACACAGTGGCTCCTAGGAAACAACTACAAAGCAATCAATGCAACAGTTAGGAATGGGAAGGGGGTGAGCAGAGGAGGGTCAGAGGCACAAAATATGATGGAAGACACTGAACCACGACGAGCGCCCAGCTCTCAACAGCTGCTGTGGTTGCGCCAGGAGCTCAAACGTCTGAGACAGCCATTGCGGGGACTGCTGGGAGCACAGTGGTCACTGCAGCCACACCCCAACAGCAGTGCATCAGAGCACACAGACCCCGAGACTTTCATCTCCATTAATCCTTGTTTCAAGATGATGAATAGCCTCATGTTACAATGTCTCCTTCCAACCCTTGTGGACGAGCGTCATCAGAACCCCCTGAAGAGGGCACAGGCCAGAGTAGGATGGAACACTGGGGGCTGGGGGAGCGGCGCTGCACCTGACTACACGGACTATCACCCGGGCCTGTTGAACACGAGAGAAGAACCCGAGGATGTGGTCTAACGAGACTTCCCCGTCTTGCCACGTTCAGGGACACTACAGAGTTTCTTGTCCTTCCTTTACAAAAATATTAAGGAATTCATGTGTCATTAATTCATAAAGAGGCAAATTCTTGACAAAGTGACAGAGTCCAGTTTCCATGACCAGGTTTTTCAGTTGTTTTGATAATATCCCACATTCAGGAATTGGAAATGTAACCTATTGGGACATGTAATATAAACAAGGACTTTTTTCATGTGGATCAACGCCCAGATTTTTAGAGATGACATAAATCACGAAAGCTGCTAACCATTCCTCCACAGGTTTCAATAAGGCTTTTAAGTTAGTTTACTGATCTCAGGAAAAGAGAATTTGGCAATTCAAGTTTTTTGATTCTGCATTCAAGCGTACAGTACGGCCAAGAGAAGGAGCAGAAAAAAATTAACAGGAAGGTCTTGCTTGCATTTTATCTTTTGCAAATAAGCAAGATATTTTATGCTCTGTTCCTTTCACTACTCTAATCAATTTTTAAAGAAATATGGTACAACTGACTATCCCTAGGTGTGTTTATTCTGGAACCTTGCCAGAATCCAAAGCAGAGATGTTAAAGCTGATGGGTTTCAAATGCTGCCCAAGTGCTGTCTACCTTGAACATCCCTCTCCCAAAGCTGGACCACTGGTCTCTTCCTGAGGGATCAGAGTCACCACCTGTGTCCCTGAGAGACTGGCCACTCACGCCTGGGCTGAGATTAGGCAATCAATCTAAAGGGCAAAATACTTAAGCTATTATCATCTTAAGGTTGCTGTTTCGGAGGCCTCTGCACTGGAATGGGTTGGTGAAAACAGCTTACTAGATACTTGCCTGGGAATTGGGCCATTCTCCTCTGCTCTCAGCGGCTCCTGGGGAAACCAATCATTAATGTCAGGGATGCCTCAACTTCCACATCTGCGAAAAAGGCAAGCAACAGCCAATGATACCACCCTGCAAAGCTCTTAAGTTGTGCTTGCAAGAGGGGCCACAGCAGCGAACTTCTCCCAGAAGCTGATGAAATGATGGCACTTAGTCTGGAGAAGGCAGAGGGCAGCAGGCAAAGTGGAAAGTTCCTGGGATGTCAAACCAGTTCCCATAAGCAGTTTAGAGAAGCACCTGGCCCTGGACTAGGTAGGAGGCTGTGGAAAGACCCACAGGCACGCAGGTGGGAGGAAGAATCAAGCAGAGGAGGGAGTAGGTGGGGAAGAGGCGCGAGCCCGGCTTCAATTTTGGACAAAAGCAGTTGCACGCTGTAGGCCCGAGGCTGCCCATGCAGCCGCCACACCCTCCTCACTCCCTGGTCCCGGTGGGCCCGTCGCATCCCTCCGGGACTCAGTCCATGTGGAGCGGTGCAGGACCAGAGTCCTGAGCCAACAGCGGTTTGGCCCTCGGCCAAGCGCACACCGCCCTGCTCCTCCCCCCAGGGCTAGGCACCGCCCCGTGCCCAGAGCATCCTGGGAGTTGTAGTGCTGCAGCCCCTGCGGGCTGCCGGCTGTGAGCGGTTAAGAGACAACGGTTGCGGTCCCAGCATGTGCAGCGAGGGGCCCCGCCTCCCGCCACTTCGCCCCTTCTCTCCACCACGCCCACTTTCCACGCCCTGCCCCGCCCCCCCGGGCCGGGCTGCGCACGTTGAGGCTGGCACCCAGGTGGGGCTCACCAGCCTAGTGGAAGCCCACGTAGAAACTCCCTGGCCGGTCTGTGAAAGGTAAGTTCACGACCTAAAATGGAAATCCTGGGTGCCTGGGAACCTGGATCTTGCCTTCTCAAAGCCACCTGTCCCGCCATCCCCTCCATCCCTCTGGCTGCCAAGATCCTCCCTCTGGACCCCGTGGTCAGGGTCGCTGCAGAGCACCTTTTGGATCCTGCCCGCCTGAAGGGGCCATACCTTGGTCAGGCCTCTTAGCCATGACATTCATTTATTTGCTGTTGTTTTCCTAGTTTCCTAAAATGGAAGCTTAGATTATTGAGTTTAGATCTTTCCTGTTGTCTAATACATGCATTCAATGTTACAGATGTCCATCTTAGCCCACCTTTGGCTGCATCCCACACATTTTGATAAGCTGCGTTTTAATTTTTATTTATGTAAAACTTTTCTTGAAATTTCTTCTTTGACTTGTGTTATTTATATGTGTGGGTTTTTTTTTGGGGGGGGAGGGTCGCAGAGGTCAGCAAACTTTCTGGAAAGGGCCAAAGAGTAAATATTTTAGGTTCGAGAGTGATGTGGTCTCTGTCTTTACCACTCAGCTCTGACACTGTAGCCCAACAGCAGCCATAGCGAATATTTAAATGAATGAGCATAGCTGTGTTCCTCTAAAACGTTATTTAGGGATGCTGAAATAGTCTTCCTCTTTTGCTTTTTTCTCCCAACTATTTAAAACTGTAAAAACCGTTCTTAGCTTGGGGCCATACAAAAACAGGCAGCAGGCCAGATTTGGCACTGGGCAGAATGTAGTTTGAGAGAACAAAAAAAGAACTCTTGTTTAATCTCCAAGTATTTTGGGATTTTCCGGCTATCTTTCTTTTATTGATTTTTAGTTTAATTCTATTGCAGTCGGAGAGCAAATATTGCATGATTTCTATTCTTTTAAATTTCTTCAGGGTATGTTTTATAGTGTCTATCTTGGTCAGTGTCCTAGGTGAGTTGAGAAGAATGTGTAATCTGTTCTTATTGGAGGACTTAGTCCATAGATGTCAACTGTGTCCAGTTGCTGTCCATGTTGCTGTTGATCCAGCTGTGTCCTCACTGCCTTCTTCCTGCTGGATCTGTCCATCTCTGTTAGAGGTGTGCTCAAGTTTTCAACTATGATACTGGATTCATCTATTTCTCTTTGCAGTTCTATCAGGTTTTGCCTCACCTTGTTGTCAGGCATGTACCCATTTAGGCTATCCACGTCTTCTTTGAGCATGGACCCCTTTATCATTACATAATGCTCCCCTTTATCCCTGATAGATTTCCTTGCTCTGAAGTCTACTCTGTCTGAAACTAATATAGCTACTCCTACTTTCCTTTGATTAGTGTTAGCATGGTATATCTTTCTCCATACCTTTACTTTTAATCTATATGTGTCTTTATATTTAAAGTGGGTTTCTTGTAGACAACATATAGTTGGGTCTTGTTTTTTGATCCACTCTGACAATCTCTGTCTTTTAATTAGTGTATTTTGACCATTGACATTTACATTGATTATTGATATGGTTGGATTAATACCTGTCATATTTGGTACCATTTTCTATTTGTTGCCCTTGTTTTTTGTTCCTATTTTCATATTTGACACTTTTTCTGACTTGTGGTTTTAATTGAGCATTTTATGAGATTCCATTTTCTCTTATTTCTTAGCATATCAATTATACATATTTTTTAAACACTTTAGTGGTGCTGTAGTGTTTGCTTTGTACATTTACAACTAATCTAAGTCCGTGTTCAAATAACACTATAATGTTAGACAGGTAGTGCAAATACCTCATAGCAACAAATATTCCTAATTCCTTCCTCCTGTCTTTTGTATCATTGTTGTCATTCGTTTCATTTGTACATAAGCATACATAAATGTTTATGCATACATAATCAAATGCATTGTTGCTCTTATTGCTTTGAGCAAACTTCTATCTGTTAGTTGAATTAAGAATAAGAAAAATAAAAGTTTTTATTTTACTTTCACTTATTCCTTGTCTGATGCTCTTCTTTTTTTAAACGTAGATTCAAGTTTCTGATCTATATCATTTTGCTTCTCGCTGAAGAACTTCTTTTAACATTTCTTACAAGGCAGCTCTACTGGTAACAAATTGCCTCAATGTTTGTTTGTCTGAGACAGTCTTTATTTTTCCTTCACTTTTAAAGGATAATTTCACAGATTACAAAATTCTGGGTTGGTGGGGTTTTCTCTTTAAACACTTTGAATATTTCAGTCCACTCTCTTCTTGCTTGCATGATTTCTGAGGAGAAATAAGATATAATTCTTATCTTTGCTCCTCACGATGTAAGGTTTTTTTTTTTCCTCTGGCTTCTTTCAAGATTTTTTTCTCTTATTTTTTATTTTCTGAAGTTTAATATGATATGCCTCGGTGTAGCTTTTGCCAAATGGTGTTCCCTGAGCTTCCTGGATCTATGCTTTGGTGTCTGACATTAATTTGGGGGAAATTCTCAGTCATTATTGCTTCAAATATTGTCATTATTGCTTCAGATATTGCTTCTGTTTCTTTCTCTCTCTCTTCTCCTTATGATATTCCCATATGTGTATGTTACTCCTTTTGTTGTCCCACAGTTCTAGGATGTTCTGGGGTTTTTTTCATTATTTTTTTCTTTCATTTTCAGTTTTAGAAGTTTCTATTGTTATATGCTCAAGCTCGGAGAATCTTTCCTCAGCTTTGTCCAATTTACTAACGAGCCCATCCAAGGCATTCTTCATTTCTGTTATAGTTTTTGAACTCTAGCATTTATTTGTTTTTTTTTTTAGAATTTCCATCTTTCTGCTTACATTATCCATCTGTTCTTGCAGCTTGTCTACTTTTTCCATTAAAGCCTTCAACATATTTATCATAGTCTTTTTTGTCATTTCCAGGTTTGAAAATTCCAACATTCCTGCTGTATCTGACTCTGATTCTGATGCTTGTTCATTCTGTTCAAACTGTTTTTTGCCTTTTAGCATGCCTTGTAATTTTTTGTTTAGAGGTGGACATGATATACTGGGTAAAAGGAACTGCTGTAAATAGGCCATTAATACTGTGGTGGTAAGGTGTTGAGGAGAGGGGAGGTATTCTCCAGCAACATGACTAGGGTCTCAGTCCTGCGGAGCACCTGCTCCCGTGGACTGTGAAGTTTACTGGTGCTTCTGAGGGCTTTTTCCTCGTCCTCAGACAGGACAGGGTGGCTAAAGGGGGCTGGAGTTGGGTGTCTTCCTTCCCCTACATGGAACACTAGAACTAGCTGAAAATGGATATTTCCCTTCCTCCAGGTAGGTTAGGCTCAGATCAAACAGCATCAGGTTAGTCTCTGGTTAAAGAGTTTAGAACAGAATGCTCTGGCATTTTTCAAAATGTATACTTTTCCCCTCCCGCTGCCAGAAGCATGAGAGTTTTTCCTCCAGTATTCACTGTGGGAACCTGGTAGAGGCCCTGGAGATAAAACTCACAAAAGCATGGGCCCCTCTATGGCCGGGTTCCCCTGGAGTTTTTAACTTTCATACTTGTCCTCACTAAGCTGCCAGCAAATTGTCCATTTCTGCTCAGGTTTTCGTACTGGTTCCCAGTGAGAGTTTGCTTTGGATTTCTACTCCAGTAAGTTGTGATTCGCTGTATGTGTCTGTTTGTTTCTCCAATGTTGGGGCCAGTGGTTTCCCTGTGACCTCACTTCTTTGATAGATCTAAGAAGGGTTGTTGATTTTTCATTTTGTTCAGCTCTTTACTTGTTAGGATAGAATGGCAACTTCTAAGCTCCTTAGATGTCAGACCAGGAACCAGAAGTACCTCATTTCATTTTATGTATCTTCTCTAGGTAATTTCTTTGTGGTTACCGTAGGGGTTGTATAAAACATCTTAAAGTTATAACAACCTATTTTAAACTGATAACTTCAATTAGTTGCAAAACTCTACTCCTTTACCTCTCTATCCTCATCCATTTTATGTTATGGATGTCACAAATTACATCTTTTTATATTTTGTTTCCATTAACAAAGATTTGTAGTTATTTTTTATGCTTTTGTCTTTTACATTCTATACAAGAAGTACAAGTGGTTTACACACCAACAGTACAATACTATAGGATTCTATATCTGTTCATATATTTATCTCTACCAGGGAATTTTATATTTTCATATGGTTTCATGTTGCTGTCTAGTGTCCTTTCATTGCAACTTAAAGGACTCCCTTTAGCGTTTCTTGTAGAGCAAATTTAGTGGTGATGAACTCCCTCAGCTTTTGTTTATCTGGAAACACCTTAATTTCTCCTTCAGTTTTGAAGGGCAGTTTTGCTAAATATTTTATTCTTGGTTGGTAGTTCTTTTCTTTCAGCACTTTGACTATATCTTCCTAGTCCCTTCTGGCTTGAAAGGTTTCTGCTGAGAAATCCACTGGTGATCTTAAAGAAGCTGCCTTACATGTGACAAGTCACTTTTCTCTTGCTAATTTCAAGATTCTCTTTTTATCGGTGACTTTTGCCAGTTTCATTATAGTGTGTCTCAGTGTGGGTCTCTCTGGGTTTTTCCTAGTTGAAGTTGTTTGAGCTTCTTTCCTTTGTATGTTCCTTTCTTTCCTCAAATTTGGGCAGTTAATGGCCAGTATTTCTTCAAATAAACTCTGCCCCTTCTCTCTCTTCTCCTTCTGAGTCTCCCATAATGTCTGTATTGATCTTCTTCATGGTGTCCCATAAGTCCCCCCCTTTTTTTTTGCTCTTCTGACTCAATAATTTCAATATCTTCAAGTTCACTGATTCTTTCTTCTGCTTTATCAAGTCTACTGTGGAACTCTTCTAGTGAATTTTTCAATTCAATTATTATATTCTTCAGTTCCAGAATTTCTGTTTGGTTCTTTTTTATAGTTTTTATCTCCTTTTTGATATTTTTCACTTTCTTCATGTATCATTTTCCTGATTTTCTTAGTTGTCTGTCTTCTCTTTTACCTTGTTCAGCATTTTTAAGATGGTTATTTTGAATTCCTTGTCAGGTAATCCATTGTTCTCTGTTTCTTTAGGGTCGATTTCTGGAAATTTGTTTTGGTCTCTTGATTGGGCCACATTTCCCTTATTTCTTTGTATGCCTTGTGATCTTTTGTTGAGACATTGCCATTTGAAAAACAGCCACCTCTTCTAGTCTTTATAGACTGGCTTCACGTAGGGGAAGACTTTCACCAGTCAGCCCACTAGAGATTCTGGGACCTCTCAGAATTTCTCTAGGACGTGTCTTCTCTGGGCTTGTGCATGTGATTTCCCAGTTAAATAGGCTTGCCCCCGTTTCTTCTCACGAGCCTGTCCTCTCTCTTTCCCTGGTGTCTGAGATACTGCAGTCTCCCTGATGCTGCAGCATCTTGACGCCTCACTTTGTTCTCAGTGGCCCCCAACCTGGCAAGCAACTATGCCACCGGTTCTCATCAGCACTCTTAGTCAAGTGAGACAGAATATTCCCTCAAGGAGCCCCACAAAAACTTTCGGCCTATGTTCCACTCTTCTCTTTTCTTCCTGCAGGAGAAGCTGGGCACTGGGAGTTTTCTCCCAACTGCGCCATGCTATGGGGAATGGGGGGAAAGCTAGGGCAGGCAAAATGCAACAAGCTTTTCTACCTGCTTCAATGTGGCTCTCTTGGCTTTGTATTAGCCTGGGTGCTGCAGCCTCTTAACTGGTTTCTGGAAGTCTGACAAAGGCAATTTGGTCTGTATGTTGTTAAGTTGGTGTCTCTATGGGGCAACAAGGGCCTGGGTCTTCCTATTCTGATATCTTGCTGATGTCCCACCCTCTAAAGCTCTATTTCTAAATGTAATACACTATACTCCTTTGAACCAAGAACTGATTTTTCTGACTTTGCTGCAACTGAAAATTTACGTAACCATTTCAATTGCAAATAAATGATTGAATTGGGATATTGTCATTCAGCTTCACAGTGGTCATGAGAAGTCATTATCTTAATACTAAAGATACACTAACAAAAATCCAAGGGGACAAAGCGTTTAGTCCTATGTCTGTGTTGTTGTTGCTGCTGCTGTTTTACAGTCATTTAGACTGTGAGCACAGACTCCGTAGTCAGACTTCCTGGGCTTTTATCCAAGCTCTACCACTTACTAGCCGAATGTCCTTGAGCAGGTCATGTAATCTCTCCTGCCACAGCTTCCTCATCTACAAAAAGGGAAGAACAAAATTACCTACCTTATAGGGTTGAGGATTAAATTATATGCTTAGAAAAGTACCTGACAGAGGGTAAATACTTGTTATTGTTGTTCCTACTATTGTTTTGATTCACACAGAAAAAAATCATTACCTGAGAAAATGAATTTAAAATTGATTTTTAACTTGGGGTGAAAAAAAATGAGAATTTATGAAATCCACTGTTGTTCTTTTCTCATGAATTCTTCGTTTTCCATTCATATTAACAGAAGGAATAATAGTATAAATAGAATAGTGAAGCAGCTGTGAATACCCAATTATATTTTATTTAAGCTAATCTTGAAGTTAGATTACTTTGCTTAGTATAGGTCAGTGGAATGGATTAGCCAAACACGATGTGTGGCAGGGAAGGAAGAGGATGGGTCAGATGGTGTGAAACACTGGTTGCAAATTGGCAGATGTTAATAACTGTTGACATCCATTGGGTGTTCAGTCACTGCTCTAAGCACTTCACTTGTAGTTACTCTTTCAAGTCTGACAACACATTCAGGAGTAGATATTAGTATTATCTCCATTCTGAGGTGAAGAAACTGAGGCCCTAAATGGGTAAACAACTTGCCCAAGATCATACAACTAGTCATTGGCAGAACCAGAATAATCCACGCACGTATCATTGAGAATTAACTTTACATGGTGAAGAAAATAAGAATGTCATTAATTATCATAGAATCTTAATTTGAAGGAATTTACATGTAATCTCTTTGAATCACTAGGATATTGGTGCCAATTTGATATCAGATGATATTTTTCTTAAAGTTCAAGTACATAAATAACTGTATGTGTAAAATTAATGCAGAACTATTTCAAAGAGTGTTTTTTTTACATGGTATGATTTTTTTCTCCCAGAACTCAGTTAATATTGTCAAGATAACTAGCCATTTTTCTGGAAATTGAGGTACATAGTCCTACTTCTTAAATTAGTCTCTCCTTTGAATTGATGTGTTACTAGTAATTTAGCATTTGAATGATATGATCTATCTCTTGTAAGAGTCCCTGTAATTGTTTCTTAAGAGTCTTAACTTTGTGTCTGTTGTTCTCAACTGGGGACAGTCCCCTCACCCAGGGAATACCAGGCAGTGTCTTGAGACATTTTTGATTGTCACAACTTGGAGGAGAGTGAGGTGCTACTGGCATTTAGTGGGTTGAGGCCAGAGATGCTGCTAAACCTCCTACAGTGCACAGTGCACACGACAGTCCCCCACAGCAAAGAATGTTAATAGTATCAAGGTTGAGAAACCCTGGTGTGTGTGTGTGTGTGTGTGTGTGTGTGTGTGTGTGTGTGTGTATCAATGTCATTCTAAAACATAGGGATACAAAAAGAAATTAATTTTTAGATGGTACTTTGTTATCAAATGCAAATGTTTATTCTTTATCATTCAGTTATAATTGATCACTTCCAAACAATTGTCACTTGATAAGATTCTATAAATGTGTATTGAGCACTTCTTCTTTGCCAGGCACCATGCTAGACACTAGAGGTAGACACCATTCCCGCCATCATGAATCTTAGTGTATCCTTCTAAAGGGACCTGAACATTAAGTTTTGTATCAGCCTAGATTAGACTATTTCACAGTATGATATTTTCCCAAAACGAAGAAAGGAAATTGGCTGTTGACTGTCTCAACTCAAGATAGAAATATAAAAGTAAATTAAATGAAAATAAATGGAATCAATGAAATTGGTCATTGTTGGCTTCAGTAAGTTGATGGAAAGTGTTGGCGATGTCAAACCACTGATTTTTCTTTTCTTCTGTCCTTTAGGGAGTAAAGTTTCACAGATACCATTGCTCTTACTAAAAGGAGCTGTCTCTTAGGACATAGTGAAAATGACATTTGGAATTTTTAAAATGGTCTCTTCTAGTCCTACTCTTCCTGTTTAGTGACACTGTTAGTGTTATGCATAATCTGGCAGATCTAACTTTATGCAGGAATGAAATGAGTATAGCGACGTAAAAGCACTCAAAATATTTATCCCCATTATGCCTGAAATTGCAGCACTTGACAATAATTCCTTTCGGTAGGCATTATGTCTTCAAGAGTTTTGTATTAAAATGCAGATACTCCAGAGAGAAAAAGAGGGAGAACATAACAAAAAGTAACGTTTGTGAAAGATTTTATTTTAAATTTTCCTACTTTGGGGATTTAGAAAAGATATTAACTTGGAAAAATACGAGGGGAGAAAAGCAGATTACAATTTACAAAATAGCAGGTACAATGTAAGATACGTATTATATGCTTCGTGTATAATATGTGACATATAATACACTCTCAGTGGTGTGATTGTAGGGGATTTTTATTATTTACTTGCTCATACACACACATATTTTGTTTCTTTTCCAGTTAACGTGTCCTATTTATGTCATTTTTTAATAAAGTTAATTATTTAGGTCAAAAAGAAAGCACTGAGTCCTCAGGTAGGTTTAAGCTCAAACTACACAAAGTGTTCTGGAGATCTGGAGGGGGTGGGGCACATTAGGGCACACGAGAACATGTGCAGTCCGCGAAGGACCTGGGATGGAATAGCAGAGATCTAACTCTTGACACAGCTCCTGTCGAAGTTGAGCATGTTTCCACTGAGCGGGCCATTGAGCTTACACAGGATATAGCGCACGCTGGAGACAGCGGTGTGACTTTGTCTTGGGTCGGGAAGGGATGAGAATATTTCCTTGGCAGTTTACAGTTACATTCTGCTCAGCGTGAGCTGTAAAGACACAAGCCCTTTTTCAAAATCTGTGACACACTGACAAGATTTCATGCTCAACGTAAGCAACTAAACCAAATGCACAGACTTGTGCCAAACAGTCTGCCACCGTCCTCAAAGGAAGGCTACAGACAGACACACTTCTAATTAAACCATCACATCTAATGGCTGAGAATTCTGCTAATGACATACTTGATTCAAAGAAATGCAATATCAGAACTTCAGAATATAGAAGTGTTTAAGTTACAGCCAGTGTTTGCAGGTTAACAGCTTGTAAAATACTCTGAAATCAACAGTGAAGATTGTTCTCTGTTGCAATGTGATTATGTGCAATGTTTCCATTTGTTTCACCAAGCATATGTTGAATACCCGCTGTGTTTCATCTGTGCTAAGTTTGAAGCTAGAAAGATGAATAAGCTATGATCTGTGCACACAGGGCTTAGAGTTCAGTGAGGGGCACCAGCCCGTATGGTGTGTGTATGATGCCATGGAGCACAGAGGAGGGATGCTGGGGGCATGGCGGTGCTGGGAAGGTTTGGGAGGAGATGATGCTGGAACCGAGCCTTGCCAGACAGACAGGGTGGAAAGGAAGGAAGTTTTGAACTGACATAAAAGCACAGAGACATGCAAGAGCCCAGAGTTTTAAAAATCTGCAAATAGGGGCTGGCCGGTGGAGTAGTGGTTAAGTGAGCACACTCTATTTCGGTGGCACGGGGTTCACATGTTCGGATCCCAGGCACACACCGATGCACCGCTTGTAAAGCCATGCTGTGGTGGCGTCCCATATAAAGTAGAGGAAGATGGGCATCGATGTTAGCCCAGGGCCAATCTTCCTCAGCAAAAAAAAGAGGAAGATTAGCATCGGATGTTGCCTCAGGGCTAATCTTCCTCACACACACACACACACACAAGAAAATGGCAAGTAGTTCCAAAAGATTGAATTGTACTTCCACTTCTGGCCAAGATGGAGTAACATGGACTGGGTTTACCCTCCCATCAGAAACAACTTAAAAAACAGGCACAATGTAGAAAACTCTTGTTTTCAGACCCTGCACACCAGTCAGTGAGGACAGTGACCCCTGAGAGAGGGGAAACCAATGAGGGGAGCCCTGTGGTCATCCTAGCTCACTGCCTGGAGAGAGTCTCCAGGGTGCAGCTTAGAGAGTGGGAGCCCATGTGGAGCCTGAGTGTCCGGGGAGGCCATGGCATCTTCAGTTCTCAGGAAGAGAAGCAGGGAGGGGAGCGCTGCACAGGGAGAGAGCTCCAGAGACCCGCAGAGGCCCCCAGAGTCTTCAGGGGAGTACTGATCACCTGAGGGTGGGGGAGCTACCCGAGGCTCAAGAAAGAACCGTTGGATAGGAGCAGAGGGAATAGTCCTTGAATGAAAAACCTGGTAATTCACAGGGCATCAGGTAGAGTATTTAAAGAACATTGCTTCAGTAGTGTGGCAAAATTAGCTCTAGAATAAAGGCCACTCTCATCCTGCCTATCAAAGCTTAAAAGAAGCTTCAAGAAGATGACACTGTTTCCAAGTTTTTTTAACTGCTTCCCAGAATAAAGCTCAAGAAAATATTTATAGGAATAGAAAAATATCCAGCACCTAAGAAGGTAAAATTCACAATGTCTGGTATCCAGTGAAAAATGACAAGGTGTGCAAACACGCAGGAAAATATGATGAATAATGAGGAGAAAAATCAGTCAATAGAAACATACCCAGAAATGACACAGACATTAAATTAGACAAAGATAGAATTAGTAGATAAAGACATTAAACAGTTATTATAACTATATTCCATTTCTTTAAGAATCTAAAGGAAAGATTGAGCATATTAAGTAGAGAAATGGAAGACATTAGTAAACAAACTGAACTTGTGGACATGAAAAATACAATATCTATGGTGAAAAATATACTGGATGGGATTAACAGCAGATTAGACACAATAGAAGAAAAGAATAGTAAAGTTGAATGTGTAGCAATAGAAACTATCCAAAATAAAACACACAGAGAACAAAAGTTTAAAGCAAAATGAGCAGAGCGTCAGTGAGCTATGGGACTTCAAGTTGCTTACACTGTAACCCTGTACCTGAGGCCAAAGCTGATTGATTTATAGGTGGACACCTTGACCATGGCTGGGCCTGTGACTTTCTTCCTTGGGACTGTGAATTTAGGACCCAGAGAGAATCAAGCCAGTGTCACTCTGTGTGACTGAAGCAGGAACACAGAAATCTTCATTGTTTCCCACCAGGTAGACTGAGAAGCAGAAGAAGTTAGTCTATAACAATGGGAGGAAAGAAACAGACATATAGAGGAAAGTAGAGGTGTGATATGGAGGGAGAAATCATGGAGTTTTCCAGGTCCTGGTTCCAGTTGCTTCTGAGCTTAGTTGTACCCCCGTCCTGTTCAGCTTCTTCTTAGATTCCATGAAATATGTTTTTTTGTCATATATAATGAAAAAGGGCTTAAATTATATAGAGGTGATGCATTTGATTTTGGACTCATGATGGGAGTGTTTATGGGATATCAACAGGGAAATGTCCAATAGGCAGGTGAACAGACCTCTCTGAAGTTTAGAGAACAAGTATGCACCCCAAATTTACATTTTTATTCTATCCATCTATAGAATAAATAGACTCCCTAAATCTGTAGGAGTATATGAAATTGACAATGGAGAAGATATAGAGGGAAACAAAAATAAAGCCAAGGATGGGACCTGGAAAACAACCACATTAAAGAGGCAAAAAGTGTATCTAGAGAAAGACTGAGAAGGAACATTTATCAAGGTAGGATGAGAGCATAAAGTTGAGGAAATCAAAAGAAAGCAGAATCTAAAGAAAAGGGAAATTGACAATATTGTCAAATTCCTAAAGGACCTAAGACATTCCTAAGCTTTAATTGGCAACCACCAACTTCCTATATTTCTAACCTTACTTCCTTTTTTCTGCCCATATTTACCATACTTGAGTTTATATTTCCATTTCTCATCTCACCGTGCTAAGATAACCATAGTTATTCATCTCTTTAGGATAGTTTGACTTTGGCAATCTTAACCCTACATTATTTACAATACCTGACAAAGATCCGATCAAAGCAGATCCACAGAGAAGAGCTGAGCCCTTCTCCCTAGAAAAACAATTGCATGCCAGTAGGATTGGGGGACACAAGGAAGGAGCTGGAGGAGAGCGTATGGTTTCCATAAGAGGAAATCAGACCTCATCAATCTATGAAAGCTCTTTTGGGAGGCATATACGCATATGGACAAAAGCCCATCAATGGTGTCTATTTAGATTTCCAAAAAGCCTTTCACAAAGTTCCACACAAAAGGCCATTTTAAAAATGGAGTTATCCTGGTATGATGGAGACTGGTGCAATGGACAGGGAAGTTGCTTAGAGACAAGAAACAATGGTTTAGGATAAAAGGGCACTTCTTGGAGGAAGAAGCGTGAACACGGGCATTCCCCTATGACTACCTTTGTTTAATATTTTTATGACTGATTTGCAGGAGGGAAGGCACAATGAAAAGCCCAAGGATATGGGAATAAATTGATGTTAGTATGAGGCTATGTGAGAAGGCAGAAAATATTGAATTGTTCTTTATAGGGGCAAAAATAAAATATTGAACTTAGGGAAAAATAATCTCAAGTATACTTAGAAGTTTCTTTACTCATTCATTCATTACACAGTTATTGAGGATCTACTATGTGGCCAGATATTGTGCTACAAGTTGGAGAGAAAATAATTGAGAAAGGGTTTCTCCCTGCTGTGAGAGAGCTTAAATGGAACAAGAAGATATTCCTGAATCTTGAGAAAAGTAAATTAAAGGTGAATAAAAGGATGTAGCTCACACAACAGGAAACACATGGAGCTTAGTTTTCTAAGAGTTAAGCTAAGGTTGCAAAAGGTAAATATACTCAAAATATTTAGATAATTCCTAAAAGGCGCTGATATGCTGGCTCTGTTAAGGGAAGCTAGAATATTTGAGGCTGCATCCATAATATCTCTATACATCAGGACCATTTTTTGTTGCAAGGGACAAAAGCCCAATTCAAAACCAACTGAAAAAGAGCTAAGCCTGACTTCAGGCATAGCTGGGTGTGGAAAGGCAGGAGATGTCACGAGAGCTTGGTGTGGCTCCCTCGCTCTCCACCTCTCAGCTCTCTGTTATTCTGTGTTGGTTTCATTCTAAGAGTTTTTTCACAGGGAGTAAAGGCGGCTTACATATGGGTATGGAAGGTGGAAAAAATTCCAGTTTTCTGTGTTGCACAGCACCTGTGACCCTTTTTTTCCCCAGCACCCACGTCAATTCCTGAAAAAGGACAGTGAATGGCCCAGCCCTGAACCACTCACTGTGGCCAGAAAGTTGAAGTATCATTACTGGCCAGGCCAGGGACAGCACAGCTGCCAACCCGAAGAGCCAGGGCGAGGGGGAGCAGTCAGCCTCCCAGAACCACACAGACTGAGAATGAGGAGGAAGTCATTTCCCAAGTAGATGGTCGGCAGACAAGAAGTAAGAGAGAACAACTATCTGCTTCCTCTCTGTAAGTCATCATAGACTGATTATGGTTGGGGGAGGAGCCTCTAAGATAATCCCCCTCTCATTCCTGCCTCCTGCTATTCACACCCCTGTATAATCCCCTCCCTTTCAAGGTGGGGGATTTAGTGACTCACTTCTAAAGAAAAGAATGTGGCAGAAGCATGGAACGTCACTTCTGAGAT
This sequence comes from Diceros bicornis minor, assembly GCF_020826845.1. Lineage (NCBI taxonomy): Eukaryota > Metazoa > Chordata > Mammalia > Perissodactyla > Rhinocerotidae > Diceros > Diceros bicornis. Next base: position 2,922 of record NW_026690937.1, on the reverse strand, counting down.
TCGGTTATAAAAGACTGGGCGTTCCAGGGGCCAGCCCCATGGCCTAGTGGTTGAGTTCAGTGCGCTCCACTTTGGTGGCCTGGGTTCACAGGTTTGGATCCCAGGCGTGGACCTACACCACTCGTCAGCTATGCTGTGGCAGCATCCCAGATACAAAATAGAGGAAGATTGGCACAGATGTTAGCTCAGGGCCAATCTTCCTCAAGAGAAAAAAGAGGAAGATTAGCTCAGGGTGAATCTTCCTTGGCCAAAAAAAAGACTGCAGGTTCCATCTTGGATGCCCTCTTTCTAGCTCTCTCTTGGATTGTTCACTCTGGGGCAGCCAGCTACCATGCTGTGAGTCAGTCCTATGGAGAGGCCCAGCTAAATGAGCTTGGAAGTGGACTTTCTGAGACTGATAATAACCAGCTGTATGAGCTTGGAAGTGGATCTCCCCCCATGCCAGTCTTTAGATGAGACTGCAGACCTGGCTGACAGCTCAACTGCAGCCCCATGAGAGAACTGGAGCCAGAGGCACCCAGCTAAGCTGTCCCCAGATTCCTGACCCACAGAAACTGAGAGATCATACATTTTTATCATTATAAGCCACTAAGCTTTGGGGCAATTTGTTAAACATCAATAAATAAATAATACACTGGGGTTGGTACAATAAGGTAATATTTATGTTCTTATGTGCAAATGACCAAAAATAGGTAAATACATACAAGATCAGATAAACAAATCTGTTAAAATATCATATGTGATTCTGTCATGTTTGAATATTTTCTGTGTTGAATGTGAAGAAAATGAACTTTTCCCCCATAGATGAAACTACTGGGTATTATTTTTATCAATAAATAGACTGAATATATAGCAGCTGCATTGTATCTTATTAAATACAAATCTTAAATCAAGATACAGTAATTACAGCATTCTGTAGCTAGTGAAAGTCTAGACTACATTATTTGGCTGTGTTCTGGACTGTTTCTCTAATTTTTTTGTGGTTCCAATGAGATTTTCAATTGTAATTGGAGGTTAAAAAGAATCATTTTGCCAAGTTTCCTTTGACTCCTTGTTTAAAAGATCTGACACGGATCACCATGAGGGAAAGGTCCGTATGAGGTCAACATGACTTTGTCTTTGAGATCTGTTTACATCTTCATGTTGGTAGTTACCTAAGTACCTCTCCCTGATGAAAAGTCTAAAAAAATCTCAAGGGAAAAAGAAAGAGGACTGAGTCCAATATCAAAAGGATGTTTATTAAAGCCAATTTTCTTTAGCAGCAGCCTTGCAATCAAATAAAAGATATTTTTAAATGTATAAATTCATAAGCCTGGGTATAAACCTAGACTGATGTAGTTCCATAAAAATTATCAAGTTGTAACCTCTAAAAGCTAAGTAGGTAATAGAACTGTTGATTAACCTCAACTGAAGTGTTTATACCTGCTACTATATTCAGAAGTTAATAGCTACCCTGGGGCATTTTTAACTTACATGTGACGTTGAGTAGGGTTTTCCTCTGATGATTGCCCTAGTATTTTAGAAAATTCTAATTAGCAACTAATTACCATTGCACCCTGTCATCACACAACCCTCACGTTGCTGCTGTAACTTTATTTCTTCAAATAAGACAGAGGGAGGCTCCAACAAGTTCTGAAGCTGCTTTTGATAATTATATAGCACAGAGAACAACACTACCTTTGCTATTATTTCTGTAAGATATAACTGTCTCCAGACAACCAGTGCGCTCAATGTAGAGCCAAAACAAAGTTGGTCTGCTTGTGTATTTGGGAGACCAGTGTCTCACAGTGAGCCTGTGTTATGTTTCCCACCGTCTCATAGGGAAGGGTATATGTCTGCAGGTTTTCTTGCAAGGCACTGGAAGCAGGGCCCTTTACTTGGGATTCATTGGAATTCAATGAATACTTAGAATTCATTACTCATTACCAGTTAACTCATTTTATGGTGCAAATTTCTTCATCCTAACCAATTCTCACGTGCATAGAAAATTCCATGTTTTAACATATAGTATTACATTTGGTTGAGTTTTTTTTTTTTTTCTTTTCCTTCCTTATATAACTTTCAACTACTGTAGAGGACTGTTTTGAAACTATTGAATTGTTGTTGTTGTTCAGTCCTCTGAAGCTTAATGAGGAAAGTTGTATGAATATACACATAGTAATGCAAACATACTCCCTTATTGCCTAGGTGCTAGGTAATGCCCAAAGTTATTGAGCCCAAGGAACTGAAGTCGTGTTTGTGATGATGGATGCTTTGCAGAGAGCCAAGTCTATAGAAGCTGGAGAAGAAACAGAAGTGATGGTTCCATCTTCTCTTCCAGAGACAAGAACTTCGACACCCCAGGGCCCTGAGAGGTTTAGATCACCCTGGAGCTGTTGCAAAGCTAATCTGGTGCCATTATGTGGAAATGGAGGGATTCTGTGCACCACCACCCTGATTTCACATTGGAAAGCCAAGGGTTTTTATTCCAACTCCAGACAGTTCCACAGAGAAGTGGTTATTATGTATGATTATTTGCCTACTTAAACTACAAAAGTTTTCTATATACAATAGCAAAGAAAGAAACCATAAAGGAAAGGCTGATAGATTTTGCTACAAAAAAGGGAAAACATTTCCAAGTAAAAAAAAAATACAGTAAATAAAACTAAAAGGCAAATGAAAATAATGGAAGGTATTGGCAAAATGTATGACAAAGGATTAGGGCTAATGTTTTTAATACACAGTTCTTTTTAATCTCTATAAATACAATTAAGTTTCTTTTTCTTTTCCTTTTCTGGGGATAGTGTCTAGAGGCATTCAAAATGGTCCAGCACTTGACATACTGTTGTAGGCTATCTTAGAATACAGCTTCCAGCAATGCCAGGCTGTCCTGAGCCCCTGGTATTAGAATTGTCTATCTTTATACCAAGAAGGGAGGGACAA
>NW_026690936.1:0-36032 GCF_020826845.1 Diceros bicornis minor | reverse complement strand
AGGACCCCCCCCCCCGAGGCCAGCCCTAGGCCCCGGCGGTCGCGCATGCGCCCTTGGCCTGTGCGGTGTGTGGGGGGTTGAACCCAAGCCCGCAGGGCTCCCGGAGCGGCCAGAGAAAGAAGGGCCCATGGAGAGGTAGGCGAGGTGGGCAGGGGGCGCCACCTTACTCTCCTCAGCTCCCTGAGGGAGAGAGAGAGAGACAGAGACAGAGAGAGAGATCCCTGACCTCTGAGTCTCTGCCTCCACCGCTGGCTGGTGCCAACTCACGCGCCATCCCACTTCCAGCCATCACCCCCACGCCTGCCCCGGGGCCAGCCCCACCACAGAGAGGCCGGTTGGTTCCTGCTCACCTCTGTGCCGTCCCTTCCCGACCTGACCCCAGTGCAGGGGATAAGCTTCAGACAAGTCTTTCCATGTCCCTCTGCATGACAATAGACTTCCTCCCCTCTCCCATTCCACAGGCCCACCCGGGACATCCACCTTTGTCATTAGCTCAGGAGAGGATGCAAGATGAGAATCTCTGCTATTGTGTGGGGAGACTCAGTTTCCCGGGTTTCCCCCATGGACATATGTTCTTCAGCTGGGTCTGATTTTCTCCAGACAAGCTGTCTTGGGAAGGATTTGGCCAGCCCTAAGAACCTGAAGGGAAAGGGCGGAGGGGGGTTCTCTCTCTGCCCCCGACAGCCCCGAGCTGGGTCGGTCCCTCAGACCCGGCCAGGGGCAGCCCATCCCCCGGCGCCCTTCCCCGGGGCATCCAAGGGCAGGCTCGGCGCCAGCCCCACCCCGCTCGCCACTGCCCGACCATCGTCCTCCCTCGGGGGGCCTGGGCAGGACAGGGACCCGGCTGTGGGAGGCCTCCAGATCTCAGGCCTGGCACACCGTTTACCAGGCTGCTTCCTCCTCTGACGGGGGCCCAGCACACGCCCCAGGAGACTTGGCAGCCGCCCCCAGGGCTCTAGCCTCTGGAACTCGTCCCCTTGGAAGGGGCCTGGCCCAGGTGCCAGGTTCGGCTGGTCGGCCAGCCTCCTTTGGAGAAAGCAGGCAAGCCGAGCCAGGCTTGCAGTGGCCCTGGCGTGACACCTGCCACCTCAGGCAGAGGGCCTCCCGCGTGCCCTCCATGGCGGGTTTCTCCCCGGAGCCGTGGCCTGGGCACTAGGAAGGCCGGGCCTCCCCGACTCCCGGGAGGAGGGGCTAGCCAACTTGCGCCCTGGCCCCCAAACCCTCTGGTGCCATCTGCCTGTCTCGGCACTTCTGACTCCACAGAGCCTTTCCTACACCTGGGCTGCCTGCCGTGGCAAAGTGCAGGCGTGGGGTGAGGCCATGGCTTTGTCTTTCCAGGAAAAAATGAGCCCCTGGCCGAAGCAGCAGGCCCAGGCAGAGCCTTGAGCTTGAAGCCCAGTAGGTCTGTGGCCCTCAGGGCCAGAGCCATGCTTTCAAGGCAGGGAAGCGGCCTGCAAGCTGAGTGGGAGTGGGGGAGGGGAGGGAGACAGCTGAAGCCGAGTCCAGAAGGGCGGCGATGGAAGAGCTGCAGCTGGGTCAGAGCCTGGAGGGATGGCTGGGCCTTCACTGAGGACCCCCCCCCCCCGAGGCCAGCCCTAGGCCCCGGCGGTCGCGCATGCGCCCTTGGCCTGTGCGGTGTGTGGGGGGTTGAACCCAAGCCCGCAGGGCTCCCGGAGCGGCCAGAGAAAGAAGGGCCCATGGAGAGGTAGGCGAGGTGGGCAGGGGGCGCCACCTTACTCTGCTCAGCTCCCTGAGGGAGAGAGAGAGAGACAGAGACAGAGAGAGAGATCCCTGACCTCTGAGTCTCTGCCTCCACCGCTGGCTGGTGCCAACTCACGCGCCATCCCACTTCCAGCCATCACCCCCACGCCTGCCCCGGGGCCAGCCCCACCACAGAGAGGCCGGTTGGTTCCTGCTCACCTCTGTGCCGTCCCTTCCCGACCTGACCCCAGTGCAGGGGATAAGCTTCAGACAAGTCTTTCCATGTCCCTCTGCATGACAATAGACTTCCTCCCCTCTCCCATTCCACAGGCCCACCCGGGACATCCACCTTTGTCATTAGCTCAGGAGAGGATGCAAGATGAGAATCTCTGCTATTGTGTGGGGAGACTCAGTTTCCCGGGTTTCCCCCATGGACACATGTTCTTCAGCTGGGTCTGATTTTCTCCAGACAAGCTGTCTTGGGAAGGATTTGGCCAGCCCTAAGAACCTGAAGGGAAAGGGCGGAGGGGGGTTCTCTCTCTGCCCCCGACAGCCCCGAGCTGGGTCGGTCCCTCAGACCCGGCCAGGGGCAGCCCATCCCCCGGCGCCCTTCCCCGGGGCATCCAAGGGCAGGCTCGGCGCCAGCCCCACCCCGCTCGCCACTGCCCGACCATCGTCCTCCCTCGGGGGGCCTGGGCAGGACAGGGACCCGGCTGTGGGAGGCCTCCAGATCTCAGGCCTGGCACACCGTTTACCAGGCTGCTTCCTCCTCTGACGGGGGCCCAGCACACGCCCCAGGAGACTTGGCAGCCGCCCCCAGGGCTCTAGCCTCTGGAACTCGTCCCCTTGCAAGGGGCCTGGCCCAGGTGCCAGGTTCGGCTGGTCGGCCAGCCTCCTTTGGAGAAAGCAGGCAAGCCGAGCCAGGCTTGCAGTGGCCCTGGCGTGACACCTGCCACCTCAGGCAGAGGGCCTCCCGCGTGCCCTCCATGGCGGGTTTCTCCCCGGAGCCGTGGCCTGGGCACTAGGAAGGCCGGGCCTCCCCGACTCCCGGGAGGAGGGGCTAGCCCACTTGCGCCCTGGCCCCCAAACCCTCTGGTGCCATCTGCCTGTCTCGGCACTTCTGACTCCACAGAGCCTTTCCTACATCTGGGCTGCCTGCCGTGGCAAAGTGCAGGCGTGGGGTGAGACCATGGCTTTGTCTTTCCAGGAAAAAATGAGCCCCTGGCCGAAGCAGCAGGCCCAGGCAGAGCCTTGAGCTTGAAGCCCAGTAGGTCTGTGGCCCTCAGGGCCAGAGCAATGCTTTCAAGGCAGGGAAGCGGCCTGCAAGCTGAGTGGGAGTGGGGGAGGGGAGGGAGACAGCTGAAGCCGAGTCCAGAAGGGCGGCGATGGAAGAGCTGCAGCTGGGTCAGAGCCTGGAGGGAGGGCGGGGCCTTCACTGAGGACCCCCCCCCCCCCGAGGCCAGCCCTAGGCCCCGGCGGTCGCGCATGCGCCCTTGGCCTGTGCGGTGTGTGGGGGGGTTGAACCCAAGCCCGCAGGGCTCCCGGAGCGGCCAGAGAAAGAAGGGCCCATGGAGAGGTAGGCGAGGTGGGCAGGGGGCGCCACCTTACTCTCCTCAGCTCCCTGAGGGAGAGAGAGAGAGACAGAGACAGAGAGAGAGATCCCTGACCTCTGAGTCTCTGCCTCCACCGCTGGCTGGTGCCAACTCACGCGCCATCCCACTTCCAGCCATCACCCCCACGCCTGCCCCGGGGCCAGCCCCACCACAGAGAGGCCGGTTGGTTCCTGCTCACCTCTGTGCCGTCCCTTCCCGACCTGACCCCAGTGCAGGGGATAAGCTTCAGACAAGTCTTTCCATGTCCCTCTGCATGACAATAGACTTCCTCCCCTCTCCCATTCCACAGGCCCACCCAGGACATCCACCTTTGTCATTAGCTCAGGAGAGGATGCAAGATGAGAATCTCTGCTATTGTGTGGGGAGACTCAGTTTCCCGGGTTTCCCCCATGGACACATGTTCTTCAGCTGGGTCTGATTTTCTCCAGACAAGCTGTCTTGGGAAGGATTTGGCCAGCCCTAAGAACCTGAAGGGAAAGGGCGGAGGGGGGTTCTCTCTCTGCCCCCGACAGCCCCGAGCTGGGTCGGTCCCTCAGACCCGGCCAGGGGCAGCCCATCCCCCGGCGCCCTTCCCCGGGGCATCCAAGGGCAGGCTCGGCGCCAGCCCCACCCCGCTCGCCACTGCCCGACCATCGTCCTCCCTCGGGGGGCCTGGGCAGGACAGGGACCCGGCTGTGGGAGGCCTCCAGATCTCAGGCCTGGCACACCGTTTACCAGGCTGCTTCCTCCTCTGACGGGGGCCCAGCACACGCCCCAGGAGACTTGGCAGCCGCCCCCAGGGCTCTAGCCTCTGGAACTCGTCCCCTTGGAAGGGGCCTGGCCCAGGTGCCAGGTTCGGCTGGTCGGCCAGCCTCCTTTGGAGAAAGCAGGCAAGCCGAGCCAGGCTTGCAGTGGCCCTGGCGTGACACCTGCCACCTCAGGCAGAGGGCCTCCCGCGTGCCCTCCATGGCGGGTTTCTCCCCGGAGCCGTGGCCTGGGCACTAGGAAGGCCGGGCCTCCCCGACTCCCGGGAGGAGGGGCTAGCCCACTTGCGCCCTGGCCCCCAAACCCTCTGGTGCCATCTGCCTGTCTCGGCACTTCTGACTCCACAGAGCCTTTCCTACATCTGGGCTGCCTGCCGTGGCAAAGTGCAGGCGTGGGGTGAGGCCATGGCTTTGTCTTTCCAGGAAAAAATGAGCCCCTGGCCGAAGCAGCAGGCCCAGGCAGAGCCTTGAGCTTGAAGCCCAGTAGGTCTGTGGCCCTCAGGGCCAGAGCCATGCTTTCAAGGCAGGGAAGCGGCCTGCAAGCTGAGTGGGAGTGGGGGAGGGGAGGGAGACAGCTGAAGCCTAGTCCAGAAGGGCGGCGATGGAAGAGCTGCAGCTGGGTCAGAGCCTGGAGGGATGGCGGGGCCTTCACTGAGGACCCCCCCCCCCCGAGGCCAGCCCTAGGCCCCGGCGGTCGCGCATGCGCCCTTGGCCTGTGCGGTGTGTGGGGGGTTGAACCCAAGCCCGCAGGGCTCCCGGAGCGGCCAGAGAAAGAAGGGCCCATGGAGAGGTAGGCGAGGTGGGCAGGGGGCGCCACCTTACTCTGCTCAGCTCCCTGAGGGAGAGAGAGAGAGACAGAGACAGAGAGAGAGATCCCTGACCTCTGAGTCTCTGCCTCCACCGCTGGCTGGTGCCAACTCACGCGCCATCCCACTTCCAGCCATCACCCCCACGCCTGCCCCGGGGCCAGCCCCACCACAGAGAGGCCGGTTGGTTCCTGCTCACCTCTGTGCCGTCCCTTCCCGACCTGACCCCAGTGCAGGGGATAAGCTTCAGACAAGTCTTTCCATGTCCCTCTGCATGACAATAGACTTCCTCCCCTCTCCCATTCCACAGGCCCACCCGGGACATCCACCTTTGTCATTAGCTCAGGAGAGGATGCAAGATGAGAATCTCTGCTATTGTGTGGGGAGACTCAGTTTCCCGGGTTTCCCCCATGGACACATGTTCTTCAGCTGGGTCTGATTTTCTCCAGACAAGCTGTCTTGGGAAGGATTTGGCCAGCCCTAAGAACCTGAAGGGAAAGGGCGGAGGGGGGTTCTCTCTCTGCCCCCGACAGCCCCGAGCTGGGTCGGTCCCTCAGACCCGGCCAGGGGCAGCCCATCCCCCGGCGCCCTTCCCCGGGGCATCCAAGGGCAGGCTCGGCGCCAGCCCCACCCCGCTCGCCACTGCCCGACCATCGTCCTCCCTCGGGGGGCCTGGGCAGGACAGGGACCCGGCTGTGGGAGGCCTCCAGATCTCAGGCCTGGCACACCGTTTACCAGGCTGCTTCCTCCTCTGACGGGGGCCCAGCACACGCCCCAGGAGACTTGGCAGCCGCCCCCAGGGCTCTAGCCTCTGGAACTCGTCCCCTTGGAAGGGGCCTGGCCCAGGTGCCAGGTTCGGCTGGTCGGCCAGCCTCCTTTGGAGAAAGCAGGCAAGCCGAGCCAGGCTTGCAGTGGCCCTGGCGTGACACCTGCCACCTCAGGCAGAGGGCCTCCCGCGTGCCCTCCATGGCGGGTTTCTCCCCGGAGCCGTGGCCTGGGCACTAGGAAGGCCGGGCCTCCCCGACTCCCGGGAGGAGGGGCTAGCCCACTTGCGCCCTGGCCCCCAAACCCTCTGGTGCCATCTGCCTGTCTCGGCACTTCTGACTCCACAGAGCCTTTCCTACACCTGGGCTGCCTGCCGTGGCAAAGTGCAGGCGTGGGGTGAGGCCATGGCTTTGTCTTTCCAGGAAAAAATGAGCCCCTGGCCGAAGCAGCAGGCCCAGGCAGAGCCTTGAGCTTGAAGCCCAGTAGGTCTGTGGCCCTCAGGGCCAGAGCCATGCTTTCAAGGCAGGGAAGCGGCCTGCAAGCTGAGTGGGAGTGGGGGAGGGGAGGGAGACAGCTGAAGCCTAGTCCAGAAGGGCGGCGATGGAAGAGCTGCAGCTGGGTCAGAGCCTGGAGGGAGGGCGGGGCCTTCACTGAGGACCCCCCCCCCCCCCCCCGAGGCCAGCCCTAGGCCCCGGCGGTCGCGCATGCGCCCTTGGCCTGTGCGGTGTGTGGGGGGTTGAACCCAAGCCCGCAGGGCTCCCGGAGCGGCCAGAGAAAGAAGGGCCCATGGAGAGGTAGGCGAGGTGGGCAGGGGGCGCCACCTTACTCTGCTCAGCTCCCTGAGGGAGAGAGAGAGAGACAGAGACAGAGAGAGAGATCCCTGACCTCTGAGTCTCTGCCTCCACCGCTGGCTGGTGCCAACTCACGCGCCATCCCACTTCCAGCCATCACCCCCACGCCTGCCCCGGGGCCAGCCCCACCACAGAGAGGCCGGTTGGTTCCTGCTCACCTCTGTGCCGTCCCTTCCCGACCTGACCCCAGTGCAGGGGATAAGCTTCAGACAAGTCTTTCCATGTCCCTCTGCATGACAATAGACTTCCTCCCCTCTCCCATTCCACAGGCCCACCGGGACATCCACCTTTGTCATTAGCTCAGGAGAGGATGCAAGATGAGAATCTCTGCTATTGTGTGGGGAGACTCAGTTTCCCGGGTTTCCCCCATGGACATATGTTCTTCAGCTGGGTCTGATTTTCTCCAGACAAGCTGTCTTGGGAAGGATTTGGCCAGCCCTAAGAACCTGAAGGGAAAGGGCGGAGGGGGGTTCTCTCTCTGCCCCCGACAGCCCCGAGCTGGGTCGGTCCCTCAGACCCGGCCAGGGGCAGCCCATCCCCCGGCGCCCTTCCCCGGGGCATCCAAGGGCAGGCTCGGCGCCAGCCCCACCCCGCTCGCCACTGCCCGACCATCGTCCTCCCTCGGGGGGCCTGGGCAGGACAGGGACCCGGCTGTGGGAGGCCTCCAGATCTCAGGCCTGGCACACCGTTTACCAGGCTGCTTCCTCCTCTGACGGGGGCCCAGCACACGCCCCAGGAGACTTGGCAGCCGCCCCCAGGGCTCTAGCCTCTGGAACTCGTCCCCTTGGAAGGGGCCTGGCCCAGGTGCCAGGTTCGGCTGGTCGGCCAGCCTCCTTTGGAGAAAGCAGGCAAGCCGAGCCAGGCTTGCAGTGGCCCTGGCGTGACACCTGCCACCTCAGGCAGAGGGCCTCCCGCGTGCCCTCCATGGCGGGTTTCTCCCCGGAGCCGTGGCCTGGGCACTAGGAAGGCCGGGCCTCCCCGACTCCCGGGAGGAGGGGCTAGCCAACTTGCGCCCTGGCCCCCAAACCCTCTGGTGCCATCTGCCTGTCTCGGCACTTCTGACTCCACAGAGCCTTTCCTACACCTGGGCTGCCTGCCGTGGCAAAGTGCAGGCGTGGGGTGAGGCCATGGCTTTGTCTTTCCAGGAAAAAATGAGCCCCTGGCCGAAGCAGCAGGCCCAGGCAGAGCCTTGAGCTTGAAGCCCAGTAGGTCTGTGGCCCTCAGGGCCAGAGCCATGCTTTCAAGGCAGGGAAGCGGCCTGCAAGCTGAGTGTGAGTGGGGGAGGGGAGGGAGACAGCTGAAGCCGAGTCCAGAAGGGCGGCGATGGAAGAGCTGCAGCTGGGTCAGAGCCTGGAGGGATGGCGGGGCCTTCACTGAGGACCCCCCCCCCCCCCGAGGCCAGCCCTAGGCCCCGGCGGTCGCGCATGCGCCCTTGGCCTGTGCGGTGTGTGGGGGGTTGAACCCAAGCCCGCAGGGCTCCCGGAGCGGCCAGAGAAAGAAGGGCCCATGGAGAGGTAGGCGAGGTGGGCAGGGGGCGCCACCTTACTCTGCTCAGCTCCCTGAGGGAGAGAGAGAGAGACAGAGACAGAGAGAGAGATCCCTGACCTCTGAGTCTCTGCCTCCACCGCTGGCTGGTGCCAACTCACGCGCCATCCCACTTCCAGCCATCACCCCCACGCCTGCCCCGGGGCCAGCCCCACCACAGAGAGGCCGGTTGGTTCCTGCTCACCTCTGTGCCGTCCCTTCCCGACCTGACCCCAGTGCAGGGGATAAGCTTCAGACAAGTCTTTCCATGTCCCTCTGCATGACAATAGACTTCCTCCCCTCTCCCATTCCACAGGCCCACCCGGGACATCCACCTTTGTCATTAGCTCAGGAGAGGATGCAAGATGAGAATCTCTGCTATTGTGTGGGGAGACTCAGTTTCCCGGGTTTCCCCCATGGACACATGTTCTTCAGCTGGGTCTGATTTTCTCCAGACAAGCTGTCTTGGGAAGGATTTGGCCAGCCCTAAGAACCTGAAGGGAAAGGGCGGAGGGGGGTTCTCTCTCTGCCCCCGACAGCCCCGAGCTGGGTCGGTCCCTCAGACCCGGCCAGGGGCAGCCCATCCCCCGGCGCCCTTCCCCGGGGCATCCAAGGGCAGGCTCGGCGCCAGCCCCACCCCGCTCGCCACTGCCCGACCATCGTCCTCCCTCGGGGGGCCTGGGCAGGACAGGGACCCGGCTGTGGGAGGCCTCCAGATCTCAGGCCTGGCACACCGTTTACCAGGCTGCTTCCTCCTCTGACGGGGGCCCAGCACACGCCCCAGGAGACTTGGCAGCCGCCCCCAGGGCTCTAGCCTCTGGAACTCGTCCCCTTGGAAGGGGCCTGGCCCAGGTGCCAGGTTCGGCTGGTCGGCCAGCCTCCTTTGGAGAAAGCAGGCAAGCCGAGCCAGGCTTGCAGTGGCCCTGGCGTGACACCTGCCACCTCAGGCAGAGGGCCTCCCGCGTGCCCTCCATGGCGGGTTTCTCCCCGGAGCCGTGGCCTGGGCACTAGGAAGGCCGGGCCTCCCCGACTCCAGGGAGGAGGGGCTAGCCCACTTGCGCCCTGGCCCCCAAACCCTCTGGTGCCATCTGCCTGTCTCGGCACTTCTGACTCCACAGAGCCTTTCCTACACCTGGGCTGCCTGCCGTGGCAAAGTGCAGGCGTGGGGTGAGGCCATGGCTTTGTCTTTCCAGGAAAAAATGAGCCCCTGGCCGAAGCAGCAGGCCCAGGCAGAGCCTTGAGCTTGAAGCCCAGTAGGTCTGTGGCCCTCAGGGCCAGAGCCATGCTTTCAAGGCAGGGAAGCGGCCTGCAAGCTGAGTGGGAGTGGGGGAGGGGAGGGAGACAGCTGAATCCGAGTCCAGAAGGGCGGCGATGGAAGAGCTGCAGCTGGGTCAGAGCCTGGAGGGAGGGCGGGGCCTTCACTGAGGACCCCCCCCCCCCCCGAGGCCACCCCTAGGCCCCGGCGGTCGCGCATGCGCCCTTGGCCTGTGCGGTGTGTGGGGGGTTGAACCCAAGCCCGCAGGGCTCCCGGAGCGGCCAGAGAAAGAAGGGCCCATGGAGAGGTAGGCGAGGTGGGCAGGGGGCGCCACCTTACTCTGCTCAGCTCCCTGAGGGAGAGAGAGAGAGACAGAGACAGAGAGAGAGATCCCTGACCTCTGAGTCTCTGCCTCCACCGCTGGCTGGTGCCAACTCACGCGCCATCCCACTTCCAGCCATCACCCCCACGCCTGCCCCGGGGCCAGCCCCACCACAGAGAGGCCGGTTGGTTCCTGCTCACCTCTGTGCCGTCCCTTCCCGACCTGACCCCAGTGCAGGGGATAAGCTTCAGACAAGTCTTTCCATGTCCCTCTGCATGACAATAGACTTCCTCCCCTCTCCCATTCCACAGGCCCACCCGGGACATCCACCTTTGTCATTAGCTCAGGAGAGGATGCAAGATGAGAATCTCTGCTATTGTGTGGGGAGACTCAGTTTCCCGGGTTTCCCCCATGGACACATGTTCTTCAGCTGGGTCTGATTTTCTCCAGACAAGCTGTCTTGGGAAGGATTTGGCCAGCCCTAAGAACCTGAAGGGAAAGGGCGGAGGGGGGTTCTCTCTCTGCCCCCGACAGCCCCGAGCTGGGTCGGTCCCTCAGACCCGGCCAGGGGCAGCCCATCCCCCGGCGCCCTTCCCCGGGGCATCCAAGGGCAGGCTCGGCGCCAGCCCCACCCCGCTCGCCACTGCCCGACCATCGTCCTCCCTCGGGGGGCCTGGGCAGGACAGGGACCCGGCTGTGGGAGGCCTCCAGATCTCAGGCCTGGCACACCGTTTACCAGGCTGCTTCCTCCTCTGACGGGGGCCCAGCACACGCCCCAGGAGACTTGGCAGCCGCCCCCAGGGCTCTAGCCTCTGGAACTCGTCCCCTTGGAAGGGGCCTGGCCCAGGTGCCAGGTTCGGCTGGTCGGCCAGCCTCCTTTGGAGAAAGCAGGCAAGCCGAGCCAGGCTTGCAGTGGCCCTGGCGTGACACCTGCCACCTCAGGCAGAGGGCCTCCCGCGTGCCCTCCATGGCGGGTTTCTCCCCGGAGCCGTGGCCTGGGCACTAGGAAGGCCGGGCCTCCCCGACTCCCGGGAGGAGGGGCTAGCCCACTTGCGCCCTGGCCCCCAAACCCTCTGGTGCCATCTGCCTGTCTCGGCACTTCTGACTCCACAGAGCCTTTCCTACACCTGGGCTGCCTGCCGTGGCAAAGTGCAGGCGTGGGGTGAGGCCATGGCTTTGTCTTTCCAGGAAAAAATGAGCCCCTGGCCGAAGCAGCAGGCCCAGGCAGAGCCTTGAGCTTGAAGCCCAGTAGGTCTGTGGCCCTCAGGGCCAGAGCCATGCTTTCAAGGCAGGGAAGCGGCCTGCAAGCTGAGTGGGAGTGGGGGAGGGGAGGGAGACAGCTGAAGCCGAGTCCAGAAGGGCGGCGATGGAAGAGCTGCAGCTGGGTCAGAGCCTGGAGGGAGGGCGGGGCCTTCACTGAGGACCCCCCCCCCCCCCCCCCCCGAGGCCAGCCCTAGGCCCCGGCGGTCGCGCATGCGCCCTTGGCCTGTGCGGTGTGTGGGGGGTTGAACCCAAGCCCGCAGGGCTCCCGGAGCGGCCAGAGAAAGAAGGGCCCATGGAGAGGTAGGCGAGGTGGGCAGGGGGCGCCACCTTACTCTGCTCAGCTCCCTGAGGGAGAGAGAGAGAGACAGAGACAGAGAGAGAGATCCCTGACCTCTGAGTCTCTGCCTCCACCGCTGGCTGGTGCCAACTCACGCGCCATCCCACTTCCAGCCATCACCCCCACGCCTGCCCCGGGGCCAGCCCCACCACAGAGAGGCCGGTTGGTTCCTGCTCACCTCTGTGCCGTCCCTTCCCGACCTGACCCCAGTGCAGGGGATAAGCTTCAGACAAGTCTTTCCATGTCCCTCTGCATGACAATAGACTTCCTCCCCTCTCCCATTCCACAGGCCCACCCGGGACATCCACCTTTGTCATTAGCTCAGGAGAGGATGCAAGATGAGAATCTCTGCTATTGTGTGGGGAGACTCAGTTTCCCGGGTTTCCCCCATGGACACATGTTCTTCAGCTGGGTCTGATTTTCTCCAGACAAGCTGTCTTGGGAAGGATTTGGCCAGCCCTAAGAACCTGAAGGGAAAGGGCGGAGGGGGGTTCTCTCTCTGCCCCCGACAGCCCCGAGCTGGGTCGGTCCCTCAGACCCGGCCAGGGGCAGCCCATCCCCCGGCGCCCTTCCCCGGGGCATCCAAGGGCAGGCTCGGCGCCAGCCCCACCCCGCTCGCCACTGCCCGACCATCGTCCTCCCTCGGGGGGCCTGGGCAGGACAGGGACCCGGCTGTGGGAGGCCTCCAGATCTCAGGCCTGGCACACCGTTTACCAGGCTGCTTCCTCCTCTGACGGGGGCCCAGCACACGCCCCAGGAGACTTGGCAGCCGCCCCCAGGGCTCTAGCCTCTGGAACTCGTCCCCTTGGAAGGGGCCTGGCCCAGGTGCCAGGTTCGGCTGGTCGGCCAGCCTCCTTTGGAGAAAGCAGGCAAGCCGAGCCAGGCTTGCAGTGGCCCTGGCGTGACACCTGCCACCTCAGGCAGAGGGCCTCCCGCGTGCCCTCCATGGCGGGTTTCTCCCCGGAGCCGTGGCCTGGGCACTAGGAAGGCCGGGCCTCCCCGACTCCCGGGAGGAGGGGCTAGCCCACTTGCGCCCTGGCCCCCAAACCCTCTGGTGCCATCTGCCTGTCTCGGCACTTCTGACTCCACAGAGCCTTTCCTACATCTGGACTGCCTGCCGTGGCAAAGTGCAGGCGTGGGGTGAGGCCATGGCTTTGTCTTTCCAGGAAAAAATGAGCCCCTGGCCGAAGCAGCAGGCCCAGGCAGAGCCTTGAGCTTGAAGCCCAGTAGGTCTGTGGCCCTCAGGGCCAGAGCCATGCTTTCAAGGCAGGGAAGCGGCCTGCAAGCTGAGTGGGAGTGGGGGAGGGGAGGGAGACAGCTGAAGCCGAGTCCAGAAGGGCGGCGATGGAAGAGCTGCAGCTGGGTCAGAGCCTGGAGGGAGGGCGGGGCCTTCACTGAGGACCCCCCCCCCCCCCCCGAGGCCAGCCCTAGGCCCCAGCGGTCGCGCAGGCGCCCTTGGCCTGTGCGGTGTGTGGGGGGTTGAACCCAAGCCCGCAGGGCTCCCGGAGCGGCCAGAGAAAGAAGGGCCCATGGAGAGGTAGGCGAGGTGGGCAGGGGGCGCCACCTTACTCTGCTCAGCTCCCTGAGGGAGAGAGAGAGAGACAGAGACAGAGAGAGAGATCCCTGACCTCTGAGTCTCTGCCTCCACCGCTGGCTGGTGCCAACTCACGCGCCATCCCACTTCCAGCCATCACCCCCACGCCTGCCCCGGGGCCAGCCCCACCACAGAGAGGCCGGTTGGTTCCTGCTCACCTCTGTGCCGTCCCTTCCCGACCTGACCCCAGTGCAGGGGATAAGCTTCAGACAAGTCTTTCCATGTCCCTCTGCATGACAATAGACTTCCTCCCCTCTCCCATTCCACAGGCCCACCCGGGACATCCACCTTTGTCATTAGCTCAGGAGAGGATGCAAGATGAGAATCTCTGCTATTGTGTGGGGAGACTCAGTTTCCCGGGTTTCCCCCATGGACACATGTTCTTCAGCTGGGTCTGATTTTCTCCAGACAAGCTGTCTTGGGAAGGATTTGGCCAGCCCTAAGAACCTGAAGGGAAAGGGCGGAGGGGGGTTCTCTCTCTGCCCCCGACAGCCCCGAGCTGGGTCGGTCCCTCAGACCCGGCCAGGGGCAGCCCATCCCCCGGCGCCCTTCCCCGGGGCATCCAAGGGCAGGCTCGGCGCCAGCCCCACCCCGCTCGCCACTGCCCGACCATCGTCCTCCCTCGGGGGGCCTGGGCAGGACAGGGACCCGGCTGTGGGAGGCCTCCAGATCTCAGGCCTGGCACACCGTTTACCAGGCTGCTTCCTCCTCTGACGGGGGCCCAGCACACGCCCCAGGAGACTTGGCAGCCGCCCCCAGGGCTCTAGCCTCTGGAACTCGTCCCCTTGCAAGGGGCCTGGCCCAGGTGCCAGGTTCGGCTGGTCGGCCAGCCTCCTTTGGAGAAAGCAGGCAAGCCGAGCCAGGCTTGCAGTGGCCCTGGCGTGACACCTGCCACCTCAGGCAGAGGGCCTCCCGCGTGCCCTCCATGGCGGGTTTCTCCCCGGAGCCGTGGCCTGGGCACTAGGAAGGCCGGGCCTCCCCGACTCCCGGGAGGAGGGGCTAGCCCACTTGCGCCCTGGCCCCCAAACCCTCTGGTGCCATCTGCCTGTCTCGGCACTTCTGACTCCACAGAGCCTTTCCTACATCTGGGCTGCCTGCCGTGGCAAAGTGCAGGCGTGGGGTGAGACCATGGCTTTGTCTTTCCAGGAAAAAATGAGCCCCTGGCCGAAGCAGCAGGCCCAGGCAGAGCCTTGAGCTTGAAGCCCAGTAGGTCTGTGGCCCTCAGGGCCAGAGCAATGCTTTCAAGGCAGGGAAGCGGCCTGCAAGCTGAGTGGGAGTGGGGGAGGGGAGGGAGACAGCTGAAGCCGAGTCCAGAAGGGCGGCGATGGAAGAGCTGCAGCTGGGTCAGAGCCTGGAGGGAGGGCGGGGCCTTCACTGAGGACCCCCCCCCCCCCCGAGGCCAGCCCTAGGCCCCGGCGGTCGCGCATGCGCCCTTGGCCTGTGCGGTGTGTGGGGGGGTTGAACCCAAGCCCGCAGGGCTCCCGGAGCGGCCAGAGAAAGAAGGGCCCATGGAGAGGTAGGCGAGGTGGGCAGGGGGCGCCACCTTACTCTGCTCAGCTCCCTGAGGGAGAGAGAGAGAGACAGAGACAGAGAGAGAGATCCCTGACCTCTGAGTCTCTGCCTCCACCGCTGGCTGGTGCCAACTCACGCGCCATCCCACTTCCAGCCATCACCCCCACGCCTGCCCCGGGGCCAGCCCCACCACAGAGAGGCCGGTTGGTTCCTGCTCACCTCTGTGCCGTCCCTTCCCGACCTGACCCCAGTGCAGGGGATAAGCTTCAGACAAGTCTTTCCATGTCCCTCTGCATGACAATAGACTTCCTCCCCTCTCCCATTCCACAGGCCCACCCGGGACATCCACCTTTGTCATTAGCTCAGGAGAGGATGCAAGATGAGAATCTCTGCTATTGTGTGGGGAGACTCAGTTTCCCGGGTTTCCCCCATGGACACATGTTCTTCAGCTGGGTCTGATTTTCTCCAGACAAGCTGTCTTGGGAAGGATTTGGCCAGCCCTAAGAACCTGAAGGGAAAGGGCGGAGGGGGGTTCTCTCTCTGCCCCCGACAGCCCCGAGCTGGGTCGGTCCCTCAGACCCGGCCAGGGGCAGCCCATCCCCCGGCGCCCTTCCCCGGGGCATCCAAGGGCAGGCTCGGCGCCAGCCCCACCCCGCTCGCCACTGCCCGACCATCGTCCTCCCTCGGGGGGCCTGGGCAGGACAGGGACCCGGCTGTGGGAGGCCTCCAGATCTCAGGCCTGGCACACCGTTTACCAGGCTGCTTCCTCCTCTGACGGGGGCCCAGCACACGCCCCAGGAGACTTGGCAGCCGCCCCCAGGGCTCTAGCCTCTGGAACTCGTCCCCTTGGAAGGGGCCTGGCCCAGGTGCCAGGTTCGGCTGGTCGGCCAGCCTCCTTTGGAGAAAGCAGGCAAGCCGAGCCAGGCTTGCAGTGGCCCTGGCGTGACACCTGCCACCTCAGGCAGAGGGCCTCCCGCGTGCCCTCCATGGCGGGTTTCTCCCCGGAGCCGTGGCCTGGGCACTAGGAAGGCCGGGCCTCCCCGACTCCCGGGAGGAGGGGCTAGCCCACTTGCGCCCTGGCCCCCAAACCCTCTGGTGCCATCTGCCTGTCTCGGCACTTCTGACTCCACAGAGCCTTTCCTACATCTGGGCTGCCTGCCGTGGCAAAGTGCAGGCGTGGGGTGAGGCCATGGCTTTGTCTTTCCAGGAAAAAATGAGCCCCTGGCCGAAGCAGCAGGCCCAGGCAGAGCCTTGAGCTTGAAGCCCAGTAGGTCTGTGGCCCTCAGGGCCAGAGCCATGCTTTCAAGGCAGGGAAGCGGCCTGCAAGCTGAGTGGGAGTGGGGGAGGGGAGGGAGACAGCTGAAGCCTAGTCCAGAAGGGCGGCGATGGAAGAGCTGCAGCTGGGTCAGAGCCTGGAGGGATGGCGGGGCCTTCACTGAGGACCCCCCCCCCCCCGAGGCCAGCCCTAGGCCCCGGCGGTCGCGCATGCGCCCTTGGCCTGTGCGGTGTGTGGGGGGTTGAACCCAAGCCCGCAGGGCTCCCGGAGCGGCCAGAGAAAGAAGGGCCCATGGAGAGGTAGGCGAGGTGGGCAGGGGGCGCCACCTTACTCTCCTCAGCTCCCTGAGGGAGAGAGAGAGAGACAGAGACAGAGAGAGAGATCCCTGACCTCTGAGTCTCTGCCTCCACCGCTGGCTGGTGCCAACTCACGCGCCATCCCACTTCCAGCCATCACCCCCACGCCTGCCCCGGGGCCAGCCCCACCACAGAGAGGCCGGTTGGTTCCTGCTCACCTCTGTGCCGTCCCTTCCCGACCTGACCCCAGTGCAGGGGATAAGCTTCAGACAAGTCTTTCCATGTCCCTCTGCATGACAATAGACTTCCTCCCCTCTCCCATTCCACAGGCCCACCCGGGACATCCACCTTTGTCATTAGCTCAGGAGAGGATGCAAGATGAGAATCTCTGCTATTGTGTGGGGAGACTCAGTTTCCCGGGTTTCCCCCATGGACACATGTTCTTCAGCTGGGTCTGATTTTCTCCAGACAAGCTGTCTTGGGAAGGATTTGGCCAGCCCTAAGAACCTGAAGGGAAAGGGCGGAGGGGGGTTCTCTCTCTGCCCCCGACAGCCCCGAGCTGGGTCGGTCCCTCAGACCCGGCCAGGGGCAGCCCATCCCCCGGCGCCCTTCCCCGGGGCATCCAAGGGCAGGCTCGGCGCCAGCCCCACCCCGCTCGCCACTGCCCGACCATCGTCCTCCCTCGGGGGGCCTGGGCAGGACAGGGACCCGGCTGTGGGAGGCCTCCAGATCTCAGGCCTGGCACACCGTTTACCAGGCTGCTTCCTCCTCTGACGGGGGCCCAGCACACGCCCCAGGAGACTTGGCAGCCGCCCCCAGGGCTCTAGCCTCTGGAACTCGTCCCCTTGCAAGGGGCCTGGCCCAGGTGCCAGGTTCGGCTGGTCGGCCAGCCTCCTTTGGAGAAAGCAGGCAAGCCGAGCCAGGCTTGCAGTGGCCCTGGCGTGACACCTGCCACCTCAGGCAGAGGGCCTCCCGCGTGCCCTCCATGGCGGGTTTCTCCCCGGAGCCGTGGCCTGGGCACTAGGAAGGCCGGGCCTCCCCGACTCCCGGGAGGAGGGGCTAGCCCACTTGCGCCCTGGCCCCCAAACCCTCTGGTGCCATCTGCCTGTCTCGGCACTTCTGACTCCACAGAGCCTTTCCTACATCTGGGCTGCCTGCCGTGGCAAAGTGCAGGCGTGGGGTGAGACCATGGCTTTGTCTTTCCAGGAAAAAATGAGCCCCTGGCCGAAGCAGCAGGCCCAGGCAGAGCCTTGAGCTTGAAGCCCAGTAGGTCTGTGGCCCTCAGGGCCAGAGCAATGCTTTCAAGGCAGGGAAGCGGCCTGCAAGCTGAGTGGGAGTGGGGGAGGGGAGGGAGACAGCTGAAGCCGAGTCCAGAAGGGCGGCGATGGAAGAGCTGCAGCTGGGTCAGAGCCTGGAGGGAGGGCGGGGCCTTCACTGAGGACCCCCCCCCCCCCCGAGGCCAGCCCTAGGCCCCGGCGGTCGCGCATGCGCCCTTGGCCTGTGCGGTGTGTGGGGGGGTTGAACCCAAGCCCGCAGGGCTCCCGGAGCGGCCAGAGAAAGAAGGGCCCATGGAGAGGTAGGCGAGGTGGGCAGGGGGCGCCACCTTACTCTCCTCAGCTCCCTGAGGGAGAGAGAGAGAGACAGAGACAGAGAGAGAGATCCCTGACCTCTGAGTCTCTGCCTCCACCGCTGGCTGGTGCCAACTCACGCGCCATCCCACTTCCAGCCATCACCCCCCACGCCTGCCCCGGGGCCAGCCCCACCACAGAGAGGCCGGTTGGTTCCTGCTCACCTCTGTGCCGTCCCTTCCCGACCTGACCCCAGTGCAGGGGATAAGCTTCAGACAAGTCTTTCCATGTCCCTCTGCATGACAATAGACTTCCTCCCCTCTCCCATTCCACAGGCCCACCCAGGACATCCACCTTTGTCATTAGCTCAGGAGAGGATGCAAGATGAGAATCTCTGCTATTGTGTGGGGAGACTCAGTTTCCCGGGTTTCCCCCATGGACACATGTTCTTCAGCTGGGTCTGATTTTCTCCAGACAAGCTGTCTTGGGAAGGATTTGGCCAGCCCTAAGAACCTGAAGGGAAAGGGCGGAGGGGGGTTCTCTCTCTGCCCCCGACAGCCCCGAGCTGGGTCGGTCCCTCAGACCTGGCCAGGGGCAGCCCATCCCCCGGCGCCCTTCCCCGGGGCATCCAAGGGCAGGCTCGGCGCCAGCCCCACCCCGCTCGCCACTGCCCGACCATCGTCCTCCCTCGGGGGGCCTGGGCAGGACAGGGACCCGGCTGTGGGAGGCCTCCAGATCTCAGGCCTGGCACACCGTTTACCAGGCTGCTTCCTCCTCTGACGGGGGCCCAGCACACGCCCCAGGAGACTTGGCAGCCGCCCCCAGGGCTCTAGCCTCTGGAACTCGTCCCCTTGGAAGGGGCCTGGCCCAGGTGCCAGGTTCGGCTGGTCGGCCAGCCTCCTTTGGAGAAAGCAGGCAAGCCGAGCCAGGCTTGCAGTGGCCCTGGCGTGACACCTGCCACCTCAGGCAGAGGGCCTCCCGCGTGCCCTCCATGGCGGGTTTCTCCCCGGAGCCGTGGCCTGGGCACTAGGAAGGCCGGGCCTCCCCGACTCCCGGGAGGAGGGGCTAGCCCACTTGCGCCCTGGCCCCCAAACCCTCTGGTGCCATCTGCCTGTCTCGGCACTTCTGACTCCACAGAGCCTTTCCTACATCTGGGCTGCCTGCCGTGGCAAAGTGCAGGCGTGGGGTGAGGCCATGGCTTTGTCTTTCCAGGAAAAAATGAGCCCCTGGCCGAAGCAGCAGGCCCAGGCAGAGCCTTGAGCTTGAAGCCCAGTAGGTCTGTGGCCCTCAGGGCCAGAGCCATGCTTTCAAGGCAGGGAAGCGGCCTGCAAGCTGAGTGGGAGTGGGGGAGGGGAGGGAGACAGCTGAAGCCTAGTCCAGAAGGGCGGCGATGGAAGAGCTGCAGCTGGGTCAGAGCCTGGAGGGATGGCGGGGCCTTCACTGAGGACCCCCCCCCCCCCGAGGCCAGCCCTAGGCCCCGGCGGTCGCGCATGCGCCCTTGGCCTGTGCGGTGTGTGGGGGGTTGAACCCAAGCCCGCAGGGCTCCCGGAGCGGCCAGAGAAAGAAGGGCCCATGGAGAGGTAGGCGAGGTGGGCAGGGGGCGCCACCTTACTCTGCTCAGCTCCCTGAGGGAGAGAGAGAGAGAGACAGAGAGAGAGATCCCTGACCTCTGAGTCTCTGCCTCCACCGCTGGCTGGTGCCAACTCACGCGCCATCCCACTTCCAGCCATCACCCCCACGCCTGCCCCGGGGCCAGCCCCACCACAGAGAGGCCGGTTGGTTCCTGCTCACCTCTGTGCCGTCCCTTCCCGACCTGACCCCAGTGCAGGGGATAAGCTTCAGACAAGTCTTTCCATGTCCCTCTGCATGACAATAGACTTCCTCCCCTCTCCCATTCCACAGGCCCACCCGGGACATCCACCTTTGTCATTAGCTCAGGAGAGGATGCAAGATGAGAATCTCTGCTATTGTGTGGGGAGACTCAGTTTCCCGGGTTTCCCCCATGGACACATGTTCTTCAGCTGGGTCTGATTTTCTCCAGACAAGCTGTCTTGGGAAGGATTTGGCCAGCCCTAAGAACCTGAAGGGAAAGGGCGGAGGGGGGTTCTCTCTCTGCCCCCGACAGCCCCGAGCTGGGTCGGTCCCTCAGACCCGGCCAGGGGCAGCCCATCCCCCGGCGCCCTTCCCCGGGGCATCCAAGGGCAGGCTCGGCGCCAGCCCCACCCCGCTCGCCACTGCCCGACCATCGTCCTCCCTCGGGGGGCCTGGGCAGGACAGGGACCCGGCTGTGGGAGGCCTCCAGATCTCAGGCCTGGCACACCGTTTACCAGGCTGCTTCCTCCTCTGACGGGGGCCCAGCACACGCCCCAGGAGACTTGGCAGCCGCCCCCAGGGCTCTAGCCTCTGGAACTCGTCCCCTTGGAAGGGGCCTGGCCCAGGTGCCAGGTTCGGCTGGTCGGCCAGCCTCCTTTGGAGAAAGCAGGCAAGCCGAGCCAGGCTTGCAGTGGCCCTGGCGTGACACCTGCCACCTCAGGCAGAGGGCCTCCCGCGTGCCCTCCATGGCGGGTTTCTCCCCGGAGCCGTGGCCTGGGCACTAGGAAGGCCGGGCCTCCCCGACTCCCGGGAGGAGGGGCTAGCCCACTTGCGCCCTGGCCCCCAAACCCTCTGGTGCCATCTGCCTGTCTCGGCACTTCTGACTCCACAGAGCCTTTCCTACACCTGGGCTGCCTGCCGTGGCAAAGTGCAGGCGTGGGGTGAGGCCATGGCTTTGTCTTTCCAGGAAAAAATGAGCCCCTGGCCGAAGCAGCAGGCCCAGGCAGAGCCTTGAGCTTGAAGCCCAGTAGGTCTGTGGCCCTCAGGGCCAGAGCCATGCTTTCAAGGCAGGGAAGCGGCCTGCAAGCTGAGTGGGAGTGGGGGAGGGGAGGGAGACAGCTGAAGCCGAGTCCAGAAGGGCGGAGATGGAAGAGCTGCAGCTGGGTCAGAGCCTGGAGGGAGGGCGGGGCCTTCACTGAGGACCCCCCCCCCCCCCCGAGGCCAGCCCTAGGCCCCGGCGGTCGCGCATGCGCCCTTGGCCTGTGCGGTGTGTGGGGGGTTGAACCCAAGCCCGCAGGGCTCCCGGAGCGGCCAGAGAAAGAAGGGCCCATGGAGAGGTAGGCGAGGTGGGCAGGGGGCGCCACCTTACTCTGCTCAGCTCCCTGAGGGAGAGAGAGAGAGACAGAGACAGAGAGAGAGATCCCTGACCTCTGAGTCTCTGCCTCCACCGCTGGCTGGTGCCAACTCACGCGCCATCCCACTTCCAGCCATCACCCCCACGCCTGCCCCGGGGCCAGCCCCACCACAGAGAGGCCGGTTGGTTCCTGCTCACCTCTGTGCCGTCCCTTCCCGACCTGACCCCAGTGCAGGGGATAAGCTTCAGACAAGTCTTTCCATGTCCCTCTGCATGACAATAGACTTCCTCCCCTCTCCCATTCCACAGGCCCACCCGGGACATCCACCTTTGTCATTAGCTCAGGAGAGGATGCAAGATGAGAATCTCTGCTATTGTGTGGGGAGACTCAGTTTCCCGGGTTTCCCCCATGGACATATGTTCTTCAGCTGGGTCTGATTTTCTCCAGACAAGCTGTCTTGGGAAGGATTTGGCCAGCCCTAAGAACCTGAAGGGAAAGGGCGGAGGGGGGTTCTCTCTCTGCCCCCGACAGCCCCGAGCTGGGTCGGTCCCTCAGACCCGGCCAGGGGCAGCCCATCCCCCGGCGCCCTTCCCCGGGGCATCCAAGGGCAGGCTCGGCGCCAGCCCCACCCCGCTCGCCACTGCCCGACCATCGTCCTCCCTCGGGGGGCCTGGGCAGGACAGGGACCCGGCTGTGGGAGGCCTCCAGATCTCAGGCCTGGCACACCGTTTACCAGGCTGCTTCCTCCTCTGACGGGGGCCCAGCACACGCCCCAGGAGACTTGGCAGCCGCCCCCAGGGCTCTAGCCTCTGGAACTCGTCCCCTTGGAAGGGGCCTGGCCCAGGTGCCAGGTTCGGCTGGTCGGCCAGCCTCCTTTGGAGAAAGCAGGCAAGCCGAGCCAGGCTTGCAGTGGCCCTGGCGTGACACCTGCCACCTCAGGCAGAGGGCCTCCCGCGTGCCCTCCATGGCGGGTTTCTCCCCGGAGCCGTGGCCTGGGCACTAGGAAGGCCGGGCCTCCCCGACTCCCGGGAGGAGGGGCTAGCCAACTTGCGCCCTGGCCCCCAAACCCTCTGGTGCCATCTGCCTGTCTCGGCACTTCTGACTCCACAGAGCCTTTCCTACACCTGGGCTGCCTGCCGTGGCAAAGTGCAGGCGTGGGGTGAGGCCATGGCTTTGTCTTTCCAGGAAAAAATGAGCCCCTGGCCGAAGCAGCAGGCCCAGGCAGAGCCTTGAGCTTGAAGCCCAGTAGGTCTGTGGCCCTCAGGGCCAGAGCCATGCTTTCAAGGCAGGGAAGCGGCCTGCAAGCTGAGTGTGAGTGGGGGAGGGGAGGGAGACAGCTGAAGCCGAGTCCAGAAGGGCGGCGATGGAAGAGCTGCAGCTGGGTCAGAGCCTGGAGGGATGGCGGGGCCTTCACTGAGGACCCCCCCCCCCCCGAGGCCAGCCCTAGGCCCCGGCGGTCGCGCATGCGCCCTTGGCCTGTGCGGTGTGTGGGGGGTTGAACCCAAGCCCGCAGGGCTCCCGGAGCGGCCAGAGAAAGAAGGGCCCATGGAGAGGTAGGCGAGGTGGGCAGGGGGCGCCACCTTACTCTGCTCAGCTCCCTGAGGGAGAGAGAGAGAGACAGAGACAGAGAGAGAGATCCCTGACCTCTGAGTCTCTGCCTCCACCGCTGGCTGGTGCCAACTCACGCGCCATCCCACTTCCAGCCATCACCCCCACGCCTGCCCCGGGGCCAGCCCCACCACAGAGAGGCCGGTTGGTTCCTGCTCACCTCTGTGCCGTCCCTTCCCGACCTGACCCCAGTGCAGGGGATAAGCTTCAGACAAGTCTTTCCATGTCCCTCTGCATGACAATAGACTTCCTCCCCTCTCCCATTCCACAGGCCCACCCGGGACATCCACCTTTGTCATTAGCTCAGGAGAGGATGCAAGATGAGAATCTCTGCTATTGTGTGGGGAGACTCAGTTTCCCGGGTTTCCCCCATGGACACATGTTCTTCAGCTGGGTCTGATTTTCTCCAGACAAGCTGTCTTGGGAAGGATTTGGCCAGCCCTAAGAACCTGAAGGGAAAGGGCGGAGGGGGGTTCTCTCTCTGCCCCCGACAGCCCCGAGCTGGGTCGGTCCCTCAGACCCGGCCAGGGGCAGCCCATCCCCCGGCGCCCTTCCCCGGGGCATCCAAGGGCAGGCTCGGCGCCAGCCCCACCCCGCTCGCCACTGCCCGACCATCGTCCTCCCTCGGGGGGCCTGGGCAGGACAGGGACCCGGCTGTGGGAGGCCTCCAGATCTCAGGCCTGGCACACCGTTTACCAGGCTGCTTCCTCCTCTGACGGGGGCCCAGCACACGCCCCAGGAGACTTGGCAGCCGCCCCCAGGGCTCTAGCCTCTGGAACTCGTCCCCTTGCAAGGGGCCTGGCCCAGGTGCCAGGTTCGGCTGGTCGGCCAGCCTCCTTTGGAGAAAGCAGGCAAGCCGAGCCAGGCTTGCAGTGGCCCTGGCGTGACACCTGCCACCTCAGGCAGAGGGCCTCCCGCGTGCCCTCCATGGCGGGTTTCTCCCCGGAGCCGTGGCCTGGGCACTAGGAAGGCCGGGCCTCCCCGACTCCCGGGAGGAGGGGCTAGCCAACTTGCGCCCTGGCCCCCAAACCCTCTGGTGCCATCTGCCTGTCTCGGCACTTCTGACTCCACAGAGCCTTTCCTACATCTGGGCTGCCTGCCGTGGCAAAGTGCAGGCGTGGGGTGAGACCATGGCTTTGTCTTTCCAGGAAAAAATGAGCCCCTGGCCGAAGCAGCAGGCCCAGGCAGAGCCTTGAGCTTGAAGCCCAGTAGGTCTGTGGCCCTCAGGGCCAGAGCAATGCTTTCAAGGCAGGGAAGCGGCCTGCAAGCTGAGTGGGAGTGGGGGAGGGGAGGGAGACAGCTGAAGCCGAGTCCAGAAGGGCGGCGATGGAAGAGCTGCAGCTGGGTCAGAGCCTGGAGGGAGGGCGGGGCCTTCACTGAGGACCCCCCCCCCCCCGAGGCCAGCCCTAGGACCCGGCGGTCGCGCATGCGCCCTTGGCCTGTGCGGTGTGTGGGGGGGTTGAACCCAAGCCCGCAGGGCTCCCGGAGCGGCCAGAGAAAGAAGGGCCCATGGAGAGGTAGGCGAGGTGGGCAGGGGGCGCCACCTTACTCTCCTCAGCTCCCTGAGGGAGAGAGAGAGAGACAGAGACAGAGAGAGAGATCCCTGACCTCTGAGTCTCTGCCTCCACCGCTGGCTGGTGCCAACTCACGCGCCATCCCACTTCCAGCCATCACCCCCACGCCTGCCCCGGGGCCAGCCCCACCACAGAGAGGCCGGTTGGTTCCTGCTCACCTCTGTGCCGTCCCTTCCCGACCTGACCCCAGTGCAAGGGATAAGCTTCAGACAAGTCTTTCCATGTCCCTCTGCATGACAATAGACTTCCTCCCCTCTCCCATTCCACAGGCCCACCCGGGACATCCACCTTTGTCATTAGCTCAGGAGAGGATGCAAGATGAGAATCTCTGCTATTGTGTGGGGAGACTCAGTTTCCCGGGTTTCCCCCATGGACACATGTTCTTCAGCTGGGTCTGATTTTCTCCAGACAAGCTGTCTTGGGAAGGATTTGGCCAGCCCTAAGAACCTGAAGGGAAAGGGCGGAGGGGGGTTCTCTCTCTGCCCCCGACAGCCCCGAGCTGGGTCGGTCCCTCAGACCCGGCCAGGGGCAGCCCATCCCCCGGCGCCCTTCCCCGGGGCATCCAAGGGCAGGCTCGGCGCCAGCCCCACCCCGCTCGCCACTGCCCGACCATCGTCCTCCCTCGGGGGGCCTGGGCAGGACAGGGACCCGGCTGTGGGAGGCCTCCAGATCTCAGGCCTGGCACACCGTTTACCAGGCTGCTTCCTCCTCTGACGGGGGCCCAGCACACGCCCCAGGAGACTTGGCAGCCGCCCCCAGGGCTCTAGCCTCTGGAACTCGTCCCCTTGGAAGGGGCCTGGCCCAGGTGCCAGGTTCGGCTGGTCGGCCAGCCTCCTTTGGAGAAAGCAGGCAAGCCGAGCCAGGCTTGCAGTGGCCCTGGCGTGACACCTGCCACCTCAGGCAGAGGGCCTCCCGCGTGCCCTCCATGGCGGGTTTCTCCCCGGAGCCGTGGCCTGGGCACTAGGAAGGCCGGGCCTCCCCGACTCCCGGGAGGAGGGGCTAGCCCACTTGCGCCCTGGCCCCCAAACCCTCTGGTGCCATCTGCCTGTCTCGGCACTTCTGACTCCACAGAGCCTTTCCTACACCTGGGCTGCCTGCCGTGGCAAAGTGCAGGCGTGGGGTGAGGCCATGGCTTTGTCTTTCCAGGAAAAAATGAGCCCCTGGCCGAAGCAGCAGGCCCAGGCAGAGCCTTGAGCTTGAAGCCCAGTAGGTCTGTGGCCCTCAGGGCCAGAGCAATGCTTTCAAGGCAGGGAAGCGGCCTGCAAGCTGAGTGGGAGTGGGGGAGGGGAGGGAGACAGCTGAAGCCGAGTCCAGAAGGGCGGCGATGGAAGAGCTGCAGCTGGGTCAGAGCCTGGAGGGATGGCCGGGCCTTCACTGAGGACCCCCCCCCCCCCCGAGGCCAGCCCTAGGCCCCGGCGGTCGCGCATGCGCCCTTGGCCTGTGCGGTGTGTGGGGGGTTGAACCCAAGCCCGCAGGGCTCCCGGAGCGGCCAGAGAAAGAAGGGCCCATGGAGAGGTAGGCGAGGTGGGCAGGGGGCGCCACCTTACTCTGCTCAGCTCCCTGAGGGAGAGAGAGAGAGACAGAGACAGAGAGAGAGATCCCTGACCTCTGAGTCTCTGCCTCCACCGCTGGCTGGTGCCAACTCACGCGCCATCCCACTTCCAGCCATCACCCCCACGCCTGCCCCGGGGCCAGCCCCACCACAGAGAGGCCGGTTGGTTCCTGCTCACCTCTGTGCCGTCCCTTCTCGACCTGACCCCAGTGCAGGGGATAAGCTTCAGACAAGTCTTTCCATGTCCCTCTGCATGACAATAGACTTCCTCCCCTCTCCCATTCCACAGGCCCACCCGGGACATCCACCTTTGTCATTAGCTCAGGAGAGGATGCAAGATGAGAATCTCTGCTATTGTGTGGGGAGACTCAGTTTCCCGGGTTTCCCCCATGGACACATGTTCTTCAGCTGGGTCTGATTTTCTCCAGACAAGCTGTCTTGGGAAGGATTTGGCCAGCCCTAAGAACCTGAAGGGAAAGGGCGGAGGGGGGTTCTCTCTCTGCCCCCGACAGCCCCGAGCTGGGTCGGTCCCTCAGACCCGGCCAGGGGCAGCCCATCCCCCGGCGCCCTTCCCCGGGGCATCCAAGGGCAGGCTCGGCGCCAGCCCCACCCCGCTCGCCACTGCCCGACCATCGTCCTCCCTCGGGGGGCCTGGGCAGGACAGGGACCCGGCTGTGGGAGGCCTCCAGATCTCAGGCCTGGCACACCGTTTACCAGGCTGCTTCCTCCTCTGACGGGGGCCCAGCACACGCCCCAGGAGACTTGGCAGCCGCCCCCAGGGCTCTAGCCTCTGGAACTCGTCCCCTTGGAAGGGGCCTGGCCCAGGTGCCAGGTTCGGCTGGTCGGCCAGCCTCCTTTGGAGAAAGCAGGCAAGCCGAGCCAGGCTTGCAGTGGCCCTGGTGTGACACCTGCCACCTCAGGCAGAGGGCCTCCCGCGTGCCCTCCATGGCGGGTTTCTCCCCGGAGCCGTGGCCTGGGCACTAGGAAGGCCGGGCCTCCCCGACTCCCGGGAGGAGGGGCTAGCCCACTTGCGCCCTGGCCCCCAAACCCTCTGGTGCCATCTGCCTGTCTCGGCACTTCTTACTCCACAGAGCCTTTCCTACACCTGGGCTGCCTGCCGTGGCAAAGTGCAGGCGTGGGGTGAGGCCATGGCTTTGTCTTTCCAGGAAAAAATGAGCCCCTGGCCGAAGCAGCAGGCCCAGGCAGAGCCTTGAGCTTGAAGCCCAGTAGGTCTGTGGCCCTCAGGGCCAGAGCAATGCTTTCAAGGCAGGGAAGCGGCCTGCAAGCTGAGTGGGAGTGGGGGAGGGGAGGGAGACAGCTGAAGCCGAGTCCAGAAGGGCGGCGATGGAAGAGCTGCAGCTGGGTCAGAGCCTGGAGGGATGGCCGGGCCTTCACTGAGGACCCCCCCCCCCCCCGAGGCCAGCCCTAGGCCCCGGCGGTCGCGCATGCGCCCTTGGCCTGTGCGGTGTGTGGGGGGTTGAACCCAAGCCCGCAGGGCTCCCGGAGCGGCCAGAGAAAGAAGGGCCCATGGAGAGGTAGGCGAGGTGGGCAGGGGGCGCCACCTTACTCTGCTCAGCTCCCTGAGGGAGAGAGAGAGAGACAGAGACAGAGAGAGAGATCCCTGACCTCTGAGTCTCTGCCTCCACCGCTGGCTGGTGCCAACTCACGCGCCATCCCACTTCCAGCCATCACCCCCCACGCCTGCCCCGGGGCCAGCCCCACCACAGAGAGGCCGGTTGGTTCCTGCTCACCTCTGTGCCGTCCCTTCCCGACCTGACCCCAGTGCAGGGGATAAGCTTCAGACAAGTCTTTCCATGTCCCTCTGCATGACAATAGACTTCCTCCCCTCTCCCATTCCACAGGCCCACCCGGGACATCCACCTTTGTCATTAGCTCAGGAGAGGATGCAAGATGAGAATCTCTGCTATTGTGTGGGGAGACTCAGTTTCCCGGGTTTCCCCCATGGACACATGTTCTTCAGCTGTGTCTGATTTTCTCCAGACAAGCTGTCTTGGGAAGGATTTGGCCAGCCCTAAGAACCTGAAGGGAAAGGGCGGAGGGGGGTTCTCTCTCTGCCCCCGACAGCCCCGAGCTGGGTCGGTCCCTCAGACCCGGCCAGGGGCAGCCCATCCCCCGGCGCCCTTCCCCGGGGCATCCAAGGGTAGGCTCGGCGCCAGCCCCACCACGCTCGCCACTGCCCGACCATCGTCCTCCCTCGGGGGGCCTGGGCAGGACAGGGACCCGGCTGTGGGAGGCCTCCAGATCTCAGGCCTGGCACACCGTTTACCAGGCTGCTTCCTCCTCTGACGGGGGCCCAGCACACGCCCCAGGAGACTTGGCAGCCGCCCCCAGGGCTCTAGCCTCTGGAACTCGTCCCCTTGGAAGGGGCCTGGCCCAGGTGCCAGGTTCGGCTGGTCGGCCAGCCTCCTTTGGAGAAAGCAGGCAAGCCGAGCCAGGCTTGCAGTGGCCCTGGCGTGACACCTGCCACCTCAGGCAGAGGGCCTCCCGCGTGCCCTCCATGGCGGGTTTCTCCCCGGAGCCGTGGCCTGGGCACTAGGAAGGCCGGGCCTCCCCGACTCCCGGGAGGAGGGGCTAGCCCACTTGCGCCCTGGCCCCCAAACCCTCTGGTGCCATCTGCCTGTCTCGGCACTTCTTACTCCACAGAGCCTTTCCTACACCTGGGCTGCCTGCCGTGGCAAAGTGCAGGCGTGGGGTGAGGCCATGGCTTTGTCTTTCCAGGAAAAAATGAGCCCCTGGCCGAAGCAGCAGGCCCAGGCAGAGCCTTGAGCTTGAAGCCCAGTAGGTCTGTGGCCCTCAGGGCCAGAGCAATGCTTTCAAGGCAGGGAAGCGGCCTGCAAGCTGAGTGGGAGTGGGGGAGGGGAGGGAGACAGCTGAAGCCGAGTCCAGAAGGGCGGCGATGGAAGAGCTGCAGCTGGGTCAGAGCCTGGAGGGATGGCCGGGCCTTCACTGAGGACCCCCCCCCCCCCCCGAGGCCAGCCCTAGGCCCCGGCGGTCGCGCATGCGCCCTTGGCCTGTGCGGTGTGTGGGGGGTTGAACCCAAGCCCGCAGGGCTCCCGGAGCGGCCAGAGAAAGAAGGGCCCATGGAGAGGTAGGCGAGGTGGGCAGGGGGCGCCACCTTACTCTGCTCAGCTCCCTGAGGGAGAGAGAGAGAGACAGAGACAGAGAGAGAGATCCCTGACCTCTGAGTCTCTGCCTCCACCGCTGGCTGGTGCCAACTCACGCGCCATCCCACTTCCAGCCATCACCCCCACGCCTGCCCCGGGGCCAGCCCCACCACAGAGAGGCCGGTTGGTTCCTGCTCACCTCTGTGCCGTCCCTTCCCGACCTGACCCCAGTGCAGGGGATAAGCTTCAGACAAGTCTTTCCATGTCCCTCTGCATGACAATAGACTTCCTCCCCTCTCCCATTCCACAGGCCCACCCGGGACATCCACCTTTGTCATTAGCTCAGGAGAGGATGCAAGATGAGAATCTCTGCTATTGTGTGGGGAGACTCAGTTTCCCGGGTTTCCCCCATGGACACATGTTCTTCAGCTGGGTCTGATTTTCTCCAGACAAGCTGTCTTGGGAAGGATTTGGCCAGCCCTAAGAACCTGAAGGGAAAGGGCGGAGGGGGGTTCTCTCTCTGCCCCCGACAGCCCCGAGCTGGGTCGGTCCCTCAGACCCGGCCAGGGGCAGCCCATCCCCCGGCGCCCTTCCCCGGGGCATCCAAGGGCAGGCTCGGCGCCAGCCCCACCCCGCTCGCCACTGCCCGACCATCGTCCTCCCTCGGGGGGCCTGGGCAGGACAGGGACCCGGCTGTGGGAGGCCTCCAGATCTCAGGCCTGGCACACCGTTTACCAGGCTGCTTCCTCCTCTGACGGGGGCCCAGCACACGCCCCAGGAGACTTGGCAGCCGCCCCCAGGGCTCTAGCCTCTGGAACTCGTCCCCTTGGAAGGGGCCTGGCCCAGGTGCCAGGTTCGGCTGGTCGGCCAGCCTCCTTTGGAGAAAGCAGGCAAGCCGAGCCAGGCTTGCAGTGGCCCTGGCGTGACACCTGCCACCTCAGGCAGAGGGCCTCCCGCGTGCCCTCCATGGCGGGTTTCTCCCCGGAGCCGTGGCCTGGGCACTAGGAAGGCCGGGCCTCCCCGACTCCCGGGAGGAGGGGCTAGCCCACTTGCGCCCTGGCCCCCAAACCCTCTGGTGCCATCTGCCTGTCTCGGCACTTCTGACTCCACAGAGCCTTTCCTACACCTGGGCTGCCTGCCGTGGCAAAGTGCAGGCGTGGGGTGAGGCCATGGCTTTGTCTTTCCAGGAAAAAATGAGCCCCTGGCCGAAGCAGCAGGCCCAGGCAGAGCCTTGAGCTTGAAGCCCAGTAGGTCTGTGGCCCTCAGGGCCAGAGCAATGCTTTCAAGGCAGGGAAGCGGCCTGCAAGCTGAGTGGGAGTGGGGGAGGGGAGGGAGACAGCTGAAGCCGAGTCCAGAAGGGCGGCGATGGAAGAGCTGCAGCTGGGTCAGAGCCTGGAGGGATGGCCGGGCCTTCACTGAGGACCCCCCCCCCCGAGGCCAGCCCTAGGCCCCGGCGGTCGCGCATGCGCCCTTGGCCTGTGCGGTGTGTGGGGGGTTGAACCCAAGCCCGCAGGGCTCCCGGAGCGGCCAGAGAAAGAAGGGCCCATGGAGAGGTAGGCGAGGTGGGCAGGGGGCGCCACCTTACTCTGCTCAGCTCCCTGAGGGAGAGAGAGAGAGACAGAGACAGAGAGAGAGATCCCTGACCTCTGAGTCTCTGCCTCCACCGCTGGCTGGTGCCAACTCACGCGCCATCCCACTTCCAGCCATCACCCCCACGCCTGCCCCGGGGCCAGCCCCACCACAGAGAGGCCGGTTGGTTCCTGCTCACCTCTGTGCCGTCCCTTCCCGACCTGACCCCAGTGCAGGGGATAAGCTTCAGACAAGTCTTTCCATGTCCCTCTGCATGACAATAGACTTCCTCCCCTCTCCCATTCCACAGGCCCACCCGGGACATCCACCTTTGTCATTAGCTCAGGAGAGGATGCAAGATGAGAATCTCTGCTATTGTGTGGGGAGACTCAGTTTCCCGGGTTTCCCCCATGGACACATGTTCTTCAGCTGGGTCTGATTTTCTCCAGACAAGCTGTCTTGGGAAGGATTTGGCCAGCCCTAAGAACCTGAAGGGAAAGGGCGGAGGGGGGTTCTCTCTCTGCCCCCGACAGCCCCGAGCTGGGTCGGTCCCTCAGACCCGGCCAGGGGCAGCCCATCCCCCGGCGCCCTTCCCCGGGGCATCCAAGGGCAGGCTCGGCGCCAGCCCCACCCCGCTCGCCACTGCCCGACCATCGTCCTCCCTCGGGGGGCCTGGGCAGGACAGGGACCCGGCTGTGGGAGGCCTCCAGATCTCAGGCCTGGCACACCGTTTACCAGGCTGCTTCCTCCTCTGACGGGGGCCCAGCACACGCCCCAGGAGACTTGGCAGCCGCCCCCAGGGCTCTAGCCTCTGGAACTCGTCCCCTTGGAAGGGGCCTGGCCCAGGTGCCAGGTTCGGCTGGTCGGCCAGCCTCCTTTGGAGAAAGCAGGCAAGCCGAGCCAGGCTTGCAGTGGCCCTGGCGTGACACCTGCCACCTCAGGCAGAGGGCCTCCCGCGTGCCCTCCATGGCGGGTTTCTCCCCGGAGCCGTGGCCTGGGCACTAGGAAGGCCGGGCCTCCCCGACTCCCGGGAGGAGGGGCTAGCCCACTTGCGCCCTGGCCCCCAAACCCTCTGGTGCCATCTGCCTGTCTCGGCACTTCTGACTCCACAGAGCCTTTCCTACACCTGGGCTGCCTGCCGTGGCAAAGTGCAGGCGTGGGGTGAGGCCATGGCTTTGTCTTTCCAGGAAAAAATGAGCCCCTGGCCGAAGCAGCAGGCCCAGGCAGAGCCTTGAGCTTGAAGCCCAGTAGGTCTGTGGCCCTCAGGGCCAGAGCCATGCTTTCAAGGCAGGGAAGCGGCCTGCAAGCTGAGTGGGAGTGGGGGAGGGGAGGGAGACAGCTGAAGCCGAGTCCAGAAGGGCGGCGATGGAAGAGCTGCAGCTGGGTCAGAGCCTGGAGGGATGGCCGGGCCTTCACTGAGGACCCCCCCCCCCCCGAGGCCAGCCCTAGGCCCCGGCGGTCGCGCATGCGCCCTTGGCCTGTGCGGTGTGTGGGGGGTTGAACCCAAGCCCGCAGGGCTCCCGGAGCGGCCAGAGAAAGAAGGGCCCATGGAGAGGTAGGCGAGGTGGGCAGGGGGCGCCACCTTACTCTGCTCAGCTCCCTGAGGGAGAGAGAGAGAGACAGAGACAGAGAGAGAGATCCCTGACCTCTGAGTCTCTGCCTCCACCGCTGGCTGGTGCCAACTCACGCGCCATCCCACTTCCAGCCATCACCCCCACGCCTGCCCCGGGGCCAGCCCCACCACAGAGAGGCCGGTTGGTTCCTGCTCACCTCTGTGCCGTCCCTTCCCGACCTGACCCCAGTGCAGGGGATAAGCTTCAGACAAGTCTTTCCATGTCCCTCTGCATGACAATAGACTTCCTCCCCTCTCCCATTCCACAGGCCCACCCGGGACATCCACCTTTGTCATTAGCTCAGGAGAGGATGCAAGATGAGAATCTCTGCTATTGTGTGGGGAGACTCAGTTTCCCGGGTTTCCCCCATGGACACATGTTCTTCAGCTGGGTCTGATTTTCTCCAGACAAGCTGTCTTGGGAAGGATTTGGCCAGCCCTAAGAACCTGAAGGGAAAGGGCGGAGGGGGGTTCTCTCTCTGCCCCCGACAGCCCCGAGCTGGGTCGGTCCCTCAGACCCGGCCAGGGGCAGCCCATCCCCCGGCGCCCTTCCCCGGGGCATCCAAGGGCAGGCTCGGCGCCAGCCCCACCCCGCTCGCCACTGCCCGACCATCGTCCTCCCTCGGGGGGCCTGGGCAGGACAGGGACCCGGCTGTGGGAGGCCTCCAGATCTCAGGCCTGGCACACCGTTTACCAGGCTGCTTCCTCCTCTGACGGGGGCCCAGCACACGCCCCAGGAGACTTGGCAGCCGCCCCCAGGGCTCTAGCCTCTGGAACTCGTCCCCTTGGAAGGGGCCTGGCCCAGGTGCCAGGTTCGGCTGGTCGGCCAGCCTCCTTTGGAGAAAGCAGGCAAGCCGAGCCAGGCTTGCAGTGGCCCTGGCGTGACACCTGCCACCTCAGGCAGAGGGCCTCCCGCGTGCCCTCCATGGCGGGTTTCTCCCCGGAGCCGTGGCCTGGGCACTAGGAAGGCCGGGCCTCCCCGACTCCCGGGAGGAGGGGCTAGCCCACTTGCGCCCTGGCCCCCAAACCCTCTGGTGCCATCTGCCTGTCTCGGCACTTCTGACTCCACAGAGCCTTTCCTACACCTGGGCTGCCTGCCGTGGCAAAGTGCAGGCGTGGGGTGAGGCCATGGCTTTGTCTTTCCAGGAAAAAATGAGCCCCTGGCCGAAGCAGCAGGCCCAGGCAGAGCCTTGAGCTTGAAGCCCAGTAGGTCTGTGGCCCTCAGGGCCAGAGCCATGCTTTCAAGGCAGGGAAGCGGCCTGCAAGCTGAGTGGGAGTGGGGGAGGGGAGGGAGACAGCTGAAGCCGAGTCCAGAAGGGCGGCGATGGAAGAGCTGCAGCTGGGTCAGAGCCTGGAGGGATGGCCGGGCCTTCACTGAGGACCCCCCCCCCCCGAGGCCAGCCCTAGGCCCCGGCGGTCGCGCATGCGCCCTTGGCCTGTGCGGTGTGTGGGGGGTTGAACCCAAGCCCGCAGGGCTCCCGGAGCGGCCAGAGAAAGAAGGGCCCATGGAGAGGTAGGCGAGGTGGGCAGGGGGCGCCACCTTACTCTGCTCAGCTCCCTGAGGGAGAGAGAGAGAGACAGAGACAGAGAGAGAGATCCCTGACCTCTGAGTCTCTGCCTCCACCGCTGGCTGGTGCCAACTCACGCGCCATCCCACTTCCAGCCATCACCCCCACGCCTGCCCCGGGGCCAGCCCCACCACAGAGAGGCCGGTTGGTTCCTGCTCACCTCTGTGCCGTCCCTTCCCGACCTGACCCCAGTGCAGGGGATAAGCTTCAGACAAGTCTTTCCATGTCCCTCTGCATGACAATAGACTTCCTCCCCTCTCCCATTCCACAGGCCCACCCGGGACATCCACCTTTGTCATTAGCTCAGGAGAGGATGCAAGATGAGAATCTCTGCTATTGTGTGGGGAGACTCAGTTTCCCGGGTTTCCCCCATGGACACATGTTCTTCAGCTGGGTCTGATTTTCTCCAGACAAGCTGTCTTGGGAAGGATTTGGCCAGCCCTAAGAACCTGAAGGGAAAGGGCGGAGGGGGGTTCTCTCTCTGCCCCCGACAGCCCCGAGCTGGGTCGGTCCCTCAGACCCGGCCAGGGGCAGCCCATCCCCCGGCGCCCTTCCCCGGGGCATCCAAGGGCAGGCTCGGCGCCAGCCCCACCCCGCTCGCCACTGCCCGACCATCGTCCTCCCTCGGGGGGCCTGGGCAGGACAGGGACCCGGCTGTGGGAGGCCTCCAGATCTCAGGCCTGGCACCACCGTTTACCAGGCTGCTTCCTCCTCTGACGGGGGCCCAGCACACGCCCCAGGAGACTTGGCAGCCGCCCCCAGGGCTCTAGCCTCTGGAACTCGTCCCCTTGGAAGGGGCCTGGCCCAGGTGCCAGGTTCGGCTGGTCGGCCAGCCTCCTTTGGAGAAAGCAGGCAAGCCGAGCCAGGCTTGCAGTGGCCCTGGCGTGACACCTGCCACCTCAGGCAGAGGGCCTCCCGCGTGCCCTCCATGGCGGGTTTCTCCCCGGAGCCGTGGCCTGGGCACTAGGAAGGCCGGGCCTCCCCGACTCCCGGGAGGAGGGGCTAGCCCACTTGCGCCCTGGCCCCCAAACCCTCTGGTGCCATCTGCCTGTCTCGGCACTTCTGACTCCACAGAGCCTTTCCTACATCTGGGCTGCCTGCCGTGGCAAAGTGCAGGCGTGGGGTGAGGCCATGGCTTTGTCTTTCCAGGAAAAAATGAGCCCCTGGCCGAAGCAGCAGGCCCAGGCAGAGCCTTGAGCTTGAAGCCCAGTAGGTCTGTGGCCCTCAGGGCCAGAGCCATGCTTTCAAGGCAGGGAAGCGGCCTGCAAGCTGAGTGGGAGTGGGGGAGGGGAGGGAGACAGCTGAAGCCGAGTCCAGAAGGGCGGCGATGGAAGAGCTGCAGCTGGGTCAGAGCCTGGAGGGAGGGCGGGGCCTTCACTGAGGACCCCCCCCCCCCCCCGAGGCCAGCCCTAGGCCCCGGCGGTCGCGCATGCGCCCTTGGCCTGTGCGGTGTGTGGGGGGGTTGAACCCAAGCCCGCAGGGCTCCCGGAGCGGCCAGAGAAAGAAGGGCCCATGGAGAGGTAGGCGAGGTGGGCAGGGGGCGCCACCTTACTCTGCTCAGCTCCCTGAGGGAGAGAGAGAGAGACAGAGACAGAGAGAGAGATCCCTGACCTCTGAGTCTCTGCCTCCACCGCTGGCTGGTGCCAACTCACGCGCCATCCCACTTCCAGCCATCACCCCCCACGCCTGCCCCGGGGCCAGCCCCACCACAGAGAGGCCGGTTGGTTCCTGCTCACCTCTGTGCCGTCCCTTCCCGACCTGACCCCAGTGCAGGGGATAAGCTTCAGACAAGTCTTTCCATGTCCCTCTGCATGACAATAGACTTCCTCCCCTCTCCCATTCCACAGGCCCACCCGGGACATCCACCTTTGTCATTAGCTCAGGAGAGGATGCAAGATGAGAATCTCTGCTATTGTGTGGGGAGACTCAGTTTCCCGGGTTTCCCCCATGGACACATGTTCTTCAGCTGGGTCTGATTTTCTCCAGACAAGCTGTCTTGGGAAGGATTTGGCCAGCCCTAAGAACCTGAAGGGAAAGGGCGGAGGGGGGTTCTCTCTCTGCCCCCGACAGCCCCGAGCTGGGTCGGTCCCTCAGACCCGGCCAGGGGCAGCCCATCCCCCGGCGCCCTTCCCCGGGGCATCCAAGGGCAGGCTCGGCGCCAGCCCCACCCCGCTCGCCACTGCCCGACCATCGTCCTCCCTCGGGGGGCCTGGGCAGGACAGGGACCCGGCTGTGGGAGGCCTCCAGATCTCAGGCCTGGCACACCGTTTACCAGGCTGCTTCCTCCTCTGACGGGGGCCCAGCACACGCCCCAGGAGACTTGGCAGCCGCCCCCAGGGCTCTAGCCTCTGGAACTCGTCCCCTTGGAAGGGGCCTGGCCCAGGTGCCAGGTTCGGCTGGTCGGCCAGCCTCCTTTGGAGAAAGCAGGCAAGCCGAGCCAGGCTTGCAGTGGCCCTGGCGTGACACCTGCCACCTCAGGCAGAGGGCCTCCCGCGTGCCCTCCATGGCGGGTTTCTCCCCGGAGCCGTGGCCTGGGCACTAGGAAGGCCGGGCCTCCCCGACTCCCGGGAGGAGGGGCTAGCCCACTTGCGCCCTGGCCCCCAAACCCTCTGGTGCCATCTGCCTGTCTCGGCACTTCTGACTCCACAGAGCCTTTCCTACACCTGGGCTGCCTGCCGTGGCAAAGTGCAGGCGTGGGGTGAGGCCATGGCTTTGTCTTTCCAGGAAAAAATGAGCCCCTGGCCGAAGCAGCAGGCCCAGGCAGAGCCTTGAGCTTGAAGCCCAGTAGGTCTGTGGCCCTCAGGGCCAGAGCCATGCTTTCAAGGCAGGGA